>NC_053403.1:12788645-13088645 GCF_016859285.1 Xiphias gladius | reverse complement strand
GACAATGGAACAAGTACGAAACAGAACTGAAACGTGGCCCATTGAGACTTCATGTTAACAAGCACTCACTTCTTCTTCTTCTGCAGAAAATAGCTAAGGTTTGTCCAAAAAGTCGCTGAATTTGTCATGAGCCTTTTTGTGAATAAAAGTCACTAAAAGGTATGAAAAAAGTCTGTAAATCTGGTGACAAAGGCTCTAAATTGGTAACACTCCCTGTAACCCCCCCCCCCCCCCCCGGATGATGTAAAAGAAACTGTTTGGGCCAATTTATTTTGAAAAAAAGCAGCAACCAATGGTGTAAGTTCAGGACTTAGTCACGCGGCATTTAGCTGACCAGTGGTGTAACTTTATCACGCATTCAGTCAGTCAGTCAGTTATGGACATTCGCATTTGTAGGGCTGACCCCACTGTTGCGGTCCAGCCAAAAACATACACCAGACTCTAGAGGAAAAAAAATTCAAATTTATAGTACATTATCCGGATCTGCCACAAAATTTAATGGGTTCTTCCTTGGCCTATGCCCCAACCCTCCACCAAGTTCAATACAAATGGGTTCAGTGCTTTTTGAGTAATCCTGCTGACAAATAAACAAACAAACAAACCAACAAACAGAAATTAGATCAAACTATTCCTTTAACATTGAAAGGCAGTGTCTTTTATCAGCACAGTCATATTTAAACCTATCCATATTCTTTTGGTTATATGCAAAGAAATATACATCCTGGCAAGAGATTTGCAACCTCCTACTCTATGGACACCATTTGTACTTAGAGCACCATATGGCTCTATAATCACCCTGGATTATATCATAAAGGATAACTACTGCAGGTCATACCCTGTGAATGGGTAGGTTTTGCTAAAAATCCAACCTCACTTTTAGGGCAAAAGGTTAACTTCAGTACCTTAAAGCCACTCAGCAGCAATCTTGTGGAGGCTGGAGTGGAGTTTGACATAATGCACAGTGAGTCTTTTTACCTTCTTTTTGCTGCAGTAGATTTGCCATTTCTTCTCTGCAGGCAGGGCAAACATGGCTTCCCTGTGTTTCTCTGTGAGGTCAAGCTCATCCTGCAAAGTGGAAAAAAATAGCACAAAGGGTTAAGAAATGTTTGGGAAGAGGAAAAAACAAATATTATGTCTTCAGAATCCTTTACTGATGACTGAACTGTCCCTTCAGTCATCAGATCCATATATAGATAGTATTCTGCTGCTTAAAAATAGAGCATTGTTCTCAAAACATACTTCAAAGAGTACAGACAAGCTGCACAAAATATCAACCCAGTATGCTGCAAATTTAGATATTCTACATAAATTAATTTTGTTATTCCCCAAAAAGCAAAAGCATGTGCTAGGAGTGGTTGCACCAGAGCTCTGTTTTTAGTTCAAGATTGGTTTGTGCTAAATTTCGTCATGATCAGTGGAATATCACCGGGTGCTCTCATCGTAAATTCAATATAACTCTGAATCAAATCAGATGTCTAGCAGGCTTTAGACGTGCGAATAACGGGGGAAAAGATAAGGCACGCTCTGCCTACTTGACATGTGGAAAACAAACATCTGGAAACAACATGTGTCACAATGTACAACAGGTATTTCACTGGAGGCACACAAAAGGTTCTGTTGGGAGGTGTTTAACTAAAAGCCGCATATCAGCAAGTTTTAATTTGAGTCTTCACTGGTTAAGAGCATAAAACTGAAATTTTAAGTTGGGGCAAGGATATCAGATACTTTTTGTCAAAAACAGGGAACATCACACATTCTTGGGGAAAATTTCCAGCCGGAGACATGAAGGTTTAATAATTTGATGGCATGGGTAACAAAGAGTTAACGGCAGATATGTAACTTATCTGAGAGTTTTTTGAGCTTTAACATATTTTTGTTGTAGTCCAGTCTTAAGACAACTACAGCTAAATGAGCTTCCGTGTTTAAACACAGGTTTATTCTTTCTTAGTGGCTATTTATGAAACAAATGGAGATTAAGTTAACATGTCAACATTGCTAAATGTTCATCATGGGAATTGTCTTTGGGGATTTTCTTTGCTAAAGCCATCAACTCAGGTGAATCAATATGTGCAATGATCAAATGTCCAAAAAGGGTTGTGTGGGCTATTGACTGATCTTGTGAGTTAGGTCCACATACTTGCTCATAAACACTGAATGGGGAAATGATAACTAATTCTACTGTATCCTTTGTTGGTTATCATAAAGAGCAGCTAGGTGTTTAATTTTGCAACAAATTGTCGTTAATGTTCTGTATGATAGAGAGTGAGAGCAACTCTGTCTCTCTGAATTCAGGATAGGAAAAAATGCTTAACCTTGACTTACAGGTTTTTGGAAAACTGTTGAAGTAAAGGTCAAGTTCAAAGGTCAGGTATAACTGATCGTAACAGAGCAGATGGCTACAAGTTATTCGACAACGTGAGTCTTTTTTTCAGCAAACCCGTTCCAATTATGCACGCACATGGTGGCTCATACTGGGTGAAAAGAAAAGCACGTGGCTGTTTTCTCTTGGTAAACAGAGCAACTGAAAGCCTCCTTGTCGTCACACTCAACTTGCTCAATTATGTCTGTGGTGGACAAAAACAAGCAATTAGCAGATGGAGGAGGCAGAGACATTAAGAGTTCCTGAATGAGGTCTATTGATGTGCAAAAATGTCATGCTTAGATTACTGTGGCAACCACAGGAGAGGAAAATGGGGCCAGAAGAGACAGGAAAGCACGACAAATTAAAAGTGACAATAACACCGAGAGAGAATAGCAGCCTGGCCCTGTCACAATATAGTGTAAACTGGGAGGAAGTGACAGTTCATTTGTGAATGTCTTAAAATGTACGTGTGAACAATCAATCAAGAATATGTTTTAAAGACATCTTCAGAGAGAAACAATAACATTTGAATTATCTTGTTAATTCAATAAAAAGTTAATCAGTATTTCAGTGTTAATATTTATTTTCTTTCCTCCTTCATTTGTATGGCAGTTTGGTTTTTAGATTTAATATGCTATGTCGGAAAAAGCTGGAGACAAATCCAAAATATTAGACAACTGGTCAAGATGGATGCTAATCAACTGATTAGCAATTACGTTCTAGCTACAAAATGATGTTAACCATAACTTTTTTAAAAGTGATTATAGACTAAATTATTGTGATTGTGATAATGAGAATAATTTTGCTTTTGTTCAGTTGGGTCTGTCTCATTAGATCTCCATCACTCTTGCTAAGTTGGTAGGCTAATATAAGACAAACAGAAAACTGGTAAAAGGGTTTATTGAAGGGTAAATTTGATGTTATTCTATACTTTTCTATGCCATAAAAAGACCATAACCCTAACAATGTGTTATTACGTCTGTCAATACTATCCAGCTATGCTAAAATCAAATCTTTTAAAAGAGCTCAAAAATGTATATTTTCATTTTTTGAAAAGGCTAAATAATTTCCTAAAAGAGCTGGGCACTGTAGTTTTTGGCAAACATTACCCAAACAGGAGTAAATGGTGCATTTGTTGGGATTTTGTTTCAGCCACGGATTAATACACATTTGGTGCTTTAGTGAGTATTAATGGCAGCAGGATCGTGTATGTGGTATTAACTCAAAATAAACTACAGTGGCCATATTCATCATAATGAAGGAACATGTCACCTAGTGCAACAGTGTGAGTAATTTATGCCTTTATAATAACTTTTTTAAATGATGGAGCTCCGTGGCACAGAGGAATAATCTAGGTCAGGCTTTAGCTACACAGACAGGTTTTTGTCTTTTCAGAACATTACTAAACTCTTTGTTTAAATCAAGGTTAAAAGATAATTACTAAAACATGTATTACACACTTCTTGGTTGGTTATATCTTACCACCAACTCAGAGAACATGCCGTCCAACTCATCATATCCGGGCATCGGCAGTGCTGGCTCCATGGCCTGCAGGGCAAAGTCCTCCCGCAGCCTGTAAGTGATCTCCGGGTGGTCGCTGCTGTTAAAACAGCAGAAGATGAAGGAGAGGCCGCTGCGCCCACCGCCCCCACGCTTCCGAGGCGCCATGGCTGTCTGATGCGTCCAGCTGGTCAGGTAGGGAGGCTCCTTCAGGGCCTCTTTACAGCCTCCTCCACCTCAGAGTTTGGCCTCCGTCAGAGAGTACTGTGGACACAGTGAAGGGACACGATGAGTTTGCAACACAAATACAAATCAAGTCTCACATAGTGAAGTGAAGTCTGGCAATCACAAAAATCAATTACAGAAGCAGAGTTCTCCCAGAGACAGATAAACTATAGAAGATAATAAGGTCCAAAAATACTAAGACATATCTATTTGAATGGTAAATACAAAGACTCTCTGTTCTCTTAGATGAAATCCGAAGGCCCACAGCAACAATCTAGGGGCAAACTGGCTTGGGCCTTTTTAGCAGCTGGATGACACAAAACCTATCAAGACTATGAGGTTTGCACACTTAAAACCTGAACATCCGCCCCTGGTAATGGTTAATAAGGCAGGGTCATAATTTTTGAATGGGAACTACAATGCACTGTATCAGTGAAGGCAAGTAGAGATTTAATTATATTGTTTACACAGTAGCGTCCTGTGAGAGTGTGACGTTTGAAATGGAGACCATAATTTTCAAGGATTAGACTATTCAGACCTTTTCATCTCCCCTTCCTTCCTATTCAGCATCCGCTTTCCTCTAAAGACCTAATGAGTAATGATAAAAGGGGTGTATTTACAATGACCGTGGTAAGAGTTATGTGAGGCCTTTTGTTGTTTTGGAGACAGAATTGGTCATCATGGGTAAAGAGCAAAAACAGGCCTTCTTATAACCCAAGAGATGAATCCTAACGTGGTGTGTAAGTACGCCTGCAAATTGTTCAAATGACAAGTGATATTTACAACATTTGGCGTCCACGATAAACTCTTAGGAGACACAATTACACATTTGGTTTGTTCTCTAGCAGCTGTAATTTTCCTATGAGTGTAGGAAATGTGTGCAATCCTGTTGGACTCCTGCCCAGTCAGCCCTGCCTCTATATCACAGATAAAAATACATAGAGATCAGCTGTCATACATGAACAGCATTGCTGAGGAGGGTTGAGTACATTACAGAAAGTTTTTCTCCTGCCAGATGAAGATCCAATGAGCCTGACAACATCGCCATTTATGTAGATTTCCCAGTGAATGAGAATCTTTTTTGGGTTGTTTTTAGCCATGCTAGGGGTGGGGCTCTTGGGATGGCAATGTCAGTGTGTTGCTCATTCCGCAACTTTGGTCCAAATTAAATATCTCAATATCTAGATGGATTTTCAAGAAATGTTGTACAGACATTCAGGGTCCCCAAATGATGAATCATATTGACTCTGGCGATCCTCTGGCTTCATCTACCGCCACCATGAGTTTACATTAGTTTTGGGTGAAATGTCTTGACAGTTATTGGCTGGATTGTCATGAAATTTGGTAGCCACATTCATGTTCCCCTTAGGATGATTGTGAACAACTTTGGCGATCTCTTAACTTTCCATCTAGCGCCACCATCAGTTGAAAATTTAAATTTGTCCAATATTTTGGTTCATAACCAGACTAATGACATTCCTATCAGCCACAGCTGTACTTGTGTCTAGTGCCAATTAGCCAATGCTTGTATGGTAACATGCTAAACTAGGATGGTGGACACTATTAATACTAAACTTCAGCATGTTAGAATCGTCAATGTGAGTATGGTACCATGCTAACTTTAGCATTTATCCCAAAGCACTGCTGCGCCAAAATACAGCCTCAAAAAGCTGCTAGCATGGCTGTAGACTCTTGCTCTTGCTTAATGTTACAGCCCTTTGGTCGTATCCTCATAGGATATTTTGTCCTGGGATCAGATGGAAATGTATGTGGAGCATTTCGTCCTCTGGTTAAAGCAATTCAAACATTAACACTGACAGCTTAGTTTGCTGTTAAAGCTAAAAACTGGAACACAAAGTAAGATTCTGAGAAAAGACAGTCCTCGAATCTCACTACCGATAGCATAAACAGGTCTGATTTGTAACAAACTACTAATTCGCACAAACATACTGTGTAAGAGAGGAGACAGCTGCAGTATGTGTTTTCCAACCTGCTGGTTTGACTCCAAGCAGGAATAATGGACAAGATAAAAAGTGCACAAGACCTCTCTGCTGTGTGGCAAATGAAGATGTGGTGTCCAGATATCCACGAGGACACTGCTGTCAGCATGTCACAAAAACAGCTCTACAGTCTCCCTCCCTGCTGCGACCAGCGGTGTGATGCCAAGTATCATAAACCACAGAGGCTGTGCTGACCTGCAGGAATTTCTGGATGTCTTTTCTTGGTGACCGACAGCCCGCTGAACATAACCACGTTCGCTTGACCTTTTCCCAGTGATTTCCTATAAATCAGAAGCTTTGCCCAGACAGAATGCATCATATGCAGCATACTGCATTTCTAAATTCAACCTGGTCAGGTCACGTCCCTCATCTTCACTATGCTCAGTGGGCTGAGGCTACAGGCGAAAGCTAAAGTTATCTCTTCCAACGCGGAAAGTGAGGACATTTCCTATGGCAACTTTGTCTAAATAGAGGCAACCTATAAAAAGTAAATTTTGTGGTCTACCTAAATAAAGCCTGATGCCATCACTGTCCTATTTTAGTCACTTTTTTGGTTCATCTGTATTTCCTCTTTCCAGAAACTGTTCCTTTCAAACTCTCTAGAGTTATTGGCGACATTTTCACCAGAAAATCTAGAAATATTTGTTTCTTCATGTTATTTTCATTTTTCACTCTAAAAAGTTCTTTAATCTATGTTTTACACATGCCTTCTTTAATATGACGATGGTAACAAAAAGAAAAGAAGCAAATCTCAAAAAGAAATTCTGTATAATCAAAGCACAAATATATATTTTATATTTTGTTCCATGTTAACTGTATGAATGACTTGTTGCAATGAACATTTCATCAGACACATTAGACACAAGTCCAAATTACAACGTCTGTCTCTTAGTGCCTAACAAACTAGTAATAACTGAGTGAACTGTCAAAAAAAACTAAAAATAACCAAATTTATTTAATTACTAGCATAATCACTCTTTTCCAAATAAAGACAGCAAATGTACAAATATATACAATGTCCAGTGAATGAAAAAGCTTATAGTATACTACACAGACAAGGTGCCTGAAACCAAATGGCCAAACGTGGGATAAAGTACACACCAGCTCACTCTACGAACACACACAATGTATTTATTTTGACACATCCTTGACTTTTCCAAATAGACTACTAGAGGCCTCAGCAGCCGCTCAGCTTCACGCACACCATCTATTCTTGTATGAAGGGAAGAAGTAATTCAAAGCCCTCTTTGACCATATTAGTCCACAAAACTGCCCATCTTTTCCATTAGCTAAAGCAAGCTGTAAACTTTGTATAAACCCCTGAGCCAGAGTGTGACAGTGTTGGTCCCCATCCAGCTACAGGAACCTGTGGATTTGCCACAGCTCAGCCATGGGAGGAGGGTGCAAAGACGCAGACCACAATGGCAAAGACAGGGAAGGTTTAACGTTTGGACATGCAGCTTGTGTCAATGTGAAGACTTTGTGTTAGTGCTGTAATTGTTAACCTGTGAGACCTGAGTACTCTGACAATAACCCCCGGAGGTTGTCTGTCAGACGGTCAAGGTTGCCAACATAACAGAGGCCTGTTAGAACAAGACGACATTCCTCTCAGCCAGGTGAGCCTTATGACCATGAATAACACCCATAAAAAAACACCTTCCACTGTCACCTGCTCTAACTGAACTGCAGTTCATGCATGTACGACTCAACCTGTCAAACTAACCCTTATCTGTCTAAGCATTAAACGTTAGCAGAATTAATGGTTATTTCCGGGAATTAACATTTTAAACATGCCTAATACAAAGATAACAGTCTACAAGATGATGATACTACTATGTAACAGCTCCACTCTCCATATAATCAAAAAGAATGCTGTTTTTCGACATAATCGACTCTTAGACTGCGCTGGAGAAACATCATGACTTTTGTAGGCTGCTCCTTACAGTAAAAGCCAGATTCTTTTTTCTTCATTCATACACATCCAAAAAATTAAACCCGCCCACCCATATTCACACAAACACTTCTCTCTTTGTGTCAAGGAGTTTTCTATCCTTGGATAGCCTTGTTGTTTTCTTGACCATGTGGTGTGGCGGGTGACCTGGCGTGAGTCCAGACTGTAGAAAGAATCCCAGTGTTTGTAAAGTGAGTGTGAGCCTGTGCATGGTGCTTGCCCTAAGACCTTTCCATTAAAACCTGCAGAACTGTCAGGTCCGCTGGAGAAAAGGCAGAAGTCGAGAAGAGCATCTTAAGCTAAACACAGAATGACACTCACATTACTAAACATGTGTGAAGATGAATGAAGAACAGAACCCAAGAATTCAAAGATGACACAACACTTTTCATCTAGCTATCTTCTTCTTTTTCAAGATCTCTTTTTCTTTCATTTTGTTCTATCAGTTTTGATCAACCTCCTCTCCTGTTGACACTTATTTTTTAAAGATTTACATTTTTTATAAACAGTAAAGTGTGTAATGGAAATAAAGTTTCTAAGTGTATCCTGCATTATCTGCCCAGGAACTGACCACTGGGGCCTTGTTGAGTTAAATATGAGTTTTTGGTATCTAAAGAATTAAAAATGGATAATAAAGTCAAGGTAATGGATACTTGCAAAAATGTGAAATCAAACTATTCGTTTAAATCAAAAAACAGCTTTTCTTAAAAAACAAATACACATATGATCTTATTATGTAGCCTGTCATAAAATAATCGCCCTCATAAATAGGTAGCTTTGTGTTTAATTTATAAATACTAACAGGTCAACTTTAAGCTGATGCCAAAAACCTGACATGTGCCTGACTTGGAGCAGGAATTCAACCTTGGAGAGAGAACACAGTGGACAGTAGAGTATTGAAAACAGATGTGTGAAATACCTTCTTCTGCACCAGCTGGCATTTCTCAGCAGATTTTGGTTCTGAGATGTACTTTTAATTTTTTAAATCTAACCTCTGACTGCTGCGTGGAGGGAGAAAATGAAAATGAAATTTCTTTTAGAAAATGGAATCAATAAAGTATTATGACACTATTATTGTCATCCTTATAGCATATCATTTCTCAGACCCAAGACAATATATTCTGTCACGAAAAAAAGCAAAATGAAACTCCAATCATTTCATGAGATACTTTAGGTTAGACTGTGATGTAGAAAAAAACCATTGTAACCACTGTTAACTGACTGCTTGGGTATACTGTGTATAACTGCAGCTGTGTTATAGGCGGGCCAGAAAGGCATTTGGTGCACAGTAGTTTAATCTTCTTTTCTGATTTAGGATTTGAGATGGATCAGAATTGCGACTTGATGACATGTCACTGCAGTATTTTCAATACAAAGTAGCTCGACATTATAGGTAGCGCCGTTTCATACTATTCCACTACACAGCATTACAGGGTTTCTCACACTGACAAACTGAAAACCATTAAGCACAAAAGGGTGCTTATATTGAAAAAGCCACTGGACACACATGGTTTGAGGATTGCTGTGTATTTCACTCAAGAGGCTTATGGACTTTTGGAAACCCCCATGATTGTTGTGCACTGCACTTGGTAATTTAATTTGGATCAATGTGGACAGCTGCAAACAAAAGGCTCAGGAGTCACACAGTGAAAGCTATTGGTAGTACTTCCATCAAAACACATAGCCTGAGCCTGGGCTGACCAGCTGAAAATCAATCAGCAACCCAGTGTTTGGACTCTGAGTGCTTGCTTAAATTGTGAAACTCAAAACTGTTTTGACTCAAGAGCAGCATTGGTTCACAACCACAAAATGTGCAGTAATAACAATCAAAAGTAATAAAACAATCTCCATATCAATGCAGCTGTAGGACACGTATTGCAAAGGTTTTTTAACAAGAAAGAAAAACCTAAATCTCTTCACTCAAGCTTCTGGTCAAAGTGAACATTGGTAACTGCTAACTCAATCCACTTTTATACAGCCTGTTCAAGGAAGGAGTGTTGCACCTTTATTTTGCCTCGTTGTTCTGCATAAAAGGAACGAATATATAATGCGGGAGGCATTGTTGTTCCGCCTTTAAGCCGACAGCAGAGGTAGTCACAGAGCCGAATTGACGTCTGTGTAAAAGGGAGAGCCGGCCTTGCGGGACAGACGTCAACACTGTTGCATTACACGTCGTGCCTCTGGTTCTGGCATGCTAGCTAAAATCACACACGGAGGAGTTATTATTCCGGCTTTGTTTGCTTCAGTGTAAACAAGCAAAGCTGGCATTATAGTGGGATCTCTGTTTAAAAGGGCTTGACAGTGAACTGATCGATCAATAACCCGTGGTAAGCCCAAAAATTGGTAGTTATTAGGCAATTGTTTTCATGTTAAAAAATCCTGTTTCAAATTGTTTAATTTTCTCTGGGTTAGCTATGGTACAAATGGCACAGTGGTGCCCAGTTTTAGTGCACAGCTGGATAGCATGCATAGTGCTCGTTCTGCCAATTACTTAATGGCGCCCTAAGTACACAATGAGTAAACCCACACAGACAGGGACACACATCAGAAAATAACTGGGCCATGACAGAAATGTTGACTAGCAGGTTAAGAGGAGATTAAAATCAATCACTTCTCAGTTGTGGCCAGTCTGACAACAGGGAGCCGTCCAAACTGTCCTTAGTGTGAAAGGAGGAGTGTCACAGTAGCAGAGCTGTTTGGCTTTGATGTTCGTGTGCTCGTGTGCATTTACATTGCAGTAATATGTGTCAAGATATGACAAAGACATTGCCTCTGGAGCATTAATGTCACATGGTTGAAGGAGTACTGCTGAAGTGGCTCTCAGATTACAGGATTAACATACAGAGAGTGCAGAGAAAGGGATAACAGCACAGAGACAGACAAAGGAAGCATTTCTTCCACCAGCTGACACATTTTACACTTGTCTACATGGCTGAGGGTTAAGAAAGTTCAGATCTTGCAGGACTTTGAAGTAGCGACAGCCGACTGTAACAGAGTCTGAGCTGTGACTGCTTTGCAAAGGACTGCATAGGATGGGATTTAATGTGATTATTTTGGTTTGGTAGTTTTTCTAGTTTTTATGATGACACATATCTGTGTGCGTGATGATATGGTACAACAGGGCACTGCTGTTGTCTTTCTACTGCATCTTTGCTCAACCAATATTATTACTAGCTGTGCAATTAAACAAACAAAAAATAATATGCTAAAAAAATTAATTTTTACTAATTCAACTTCATCAAGTCTAAAGTTACTATATAGTATTTTAGTCAGCCAAAAAGCAAAACATTCCCAAAACATTCATTTTAAATTGAATAACTTTGGGTTTTTCCACATGTAGTCGGACAAAACAAACATCTCCTTGGGCTTTGGAAAATGTTGATTGGCATTTCTTCAAACTTTGCAGACAAAACAATCAATCAAATAACTGGAAGATAATCCTTAGTTGAACATCTAGTCTGTTTACCGCTCATAAACATTTCATTTTGATGCTGACCCACATCATTAGGACAACTGACTACAATGAAAAATGTTTCATACTATAACCAAACCCTAAAATGACCTCATTCACAGTTTTCTATTTTAAACGGCTGGAAAAATCCAAAATTCTGTCTGTCTACTGTTTGGAAAATTAGGCCAGTACCACAGCTGTAACATTCAACATAAAATTTAATGGTACACAACAAGCCTAAATACTACCATGTACACAGTTCTTAATACACAGACACTGCAGTATCTGCTGTAGGTAAAAACATTGAACTCTACTAGCCATGTCACATAGAAGTAATGTAATTGTTGACCCTGTGGTCTTTCATCTGGAAACAGTATCATGGTCACAGTGATGACTCAGATTAGTTCAAGAGCAGCCTCTGTATCTCTAGCAACACCTGTTTTCAACAATCAAAGTTAGTAATCTGGTCAAAAATCCACATCAAACAGGAAAGGAAGAAAGATAAAGGCTGTGATACAAACTGACTTACTCACTGTGTTCATTTCTCATGCTATACTGAACATTCACTTGATAGATTCTGTGATAATCTGAACTATTGACGTGTTTTGTCTGGGAGGTCACTGCATTATTTCATGAACAAAGGGTTGTGCAAATGCAGTGCTGATAGACTGAGGTTTGTCGGTAAAGTTGTTGTGTTCCTTGGGAAAGATTCAATCACTGGTAAATCTCAATTTGTGGTACCTTCTAACTTTTTACAAGTTTTTTTCCCTCTTAAGAGACACCAAAATTATTTAAAAGCCTAGAAATTGTCCATTTACTGGCAGGCTCAACATGTGTTTGTTTTGACTTAAACACTTTAAAGAGCTATGTATTAGAGCAGCATGTTTTGCACAGAACTAGAAACTATACCTTTGATCCATAGAGATGGTTCCTGGATGCTTTAAACAAGTCTGCATGGTCTCCCAAATGAATTGACAATCATCTAATTACCTATGGCCACAGATTAGATGGAAAAATAAATCATTGTCAAAATCAATATTTTTTTGTCAAAATCAAAAAAATGTTGTCAAAAATCAATGAACTGTTTAAAGCCTTAAGAGAAATAAGTTGTATTTCCCTTTAATTCTTACATGAATGAATATTAGCACAAGGCAAAAGATGTCCATTTAAGACATTTTTAGGATTGGGGAGTGTGCAGTTGAAGCGTAGGGAGGACAGAGATTAAAAAGCAGGTTAAAAGGTTGCTGCTGTTTCCACAGGCAAGGTTGTCAAACTCGTTCTGCAGACAGACTCTCCAACCCCCCACTCTTAACATGTTAGCATTCTTCCTCGGGTCAACCCTTCAAGTGGAGGTTAGACTTGGGGCAAAGAAGGAAACTACTCAAACATGCAACAATATCCTTGCCAGGGTTTCAGCTTATTCATCTTGGTTCCGTTTTTCTTTGGCTGTGTTCCAAAAAAAAAAAATAACGGTTTCATTTAAAAATAGCACATAAAACATGAGTAGCCCATACCATGGTGCTTCGTAATTATGAGAAATCTGAAGAAAAAAAGTCAATGTTTAACAGACAACACAGATGATGACATTTGAAATTAGTTGCCTATTTCAAAACAGCAGTTCTACTTTTATGACCTGTAGGTTCAAATTTGGGTTATAAATTATTAGGCTGTTTTTCTCAGCTATAGTAATTTGCCATTCTAATTTGTATCCACTATGCTTTGGATGTTCTGCATGTGCAGCTCCTCACAACTGTATTATAATGTCTTCAATCTAAGGAAGAAAAACATATTATTCAGTGGACAGATGAAGGAAAATGTTTTGCATCGTCATTAAGATTGGAATGCCAAGGAGCTACTTAGACTACTGTAGTTGTATCTACCACTCCACAACCAGGAGAGCGCACACTGGTAATCTGATGAAAAAATTCCTACTGACAGTGTTTGCATTTTCAGTCAATGCACACTCAACTAGAGCTGCGATTCCCAAACAGGGGTGCATGTACTTCTGTATTTGCCGAGAGATATACCAAAAGATTGTGGAGTAGTTCAAGTAATTTTGAAAATAGAAATTACAATTTGACTTAAAAAAAATGCATCCACGTTTTAGGTAAGCTGTAATGCAACAAAAAATAATTGGTTGAAATTGTGCTCACATATACAGTATTTTAATACAGTTAAATTCCCAATAAAGCTGTTCTCATTTACATGTTTTCCTGTTTCTGTTGTCAGACAATGGAACAAGTGGGAAATAGTGACCGAAACACAGCCCATTAAGACTATACATTAACCAGAAGTAACTTCCAAGCCATTTCCAAGCTGCTCTCATATCCTGATTTTATAACCACAACATCTTCTGACTGTATACACATTAGTTAAAGACAACGACTGTGCTGTGATTTCGGTTGTAATTACTTGTAAAATGATCAGTCAGACATAAAGTTAGGAGCTCATTCACATCTGTGTCAGCTGCTGTGCGGTGATACCAGAGAGAGGTGTGGCCATGGAGGGAAAGCCCGACCTCATGCTTGTGGGGCAGTACTGGCAACTCTCCTCTACAGAAAGTGGAAAAGAAGTTTGTCCAAGAAATCGCTAGATTTGGTGCTAAGTGCTTTTATGAAAAAAACTCACTAAAGGAGTCTAAAAAAATCTGTAAATCTAGTGACAAAGGTACTAACTTCGCAACACTGCCTGTAAATGCCCCCCTGATGATGTACTAGAAACGTTTTTGTGCCAATTCATTTTGAAAGAGCATCACCCAATGGAGAAACTCCAACACTCAGCCGGCAAACAAATGTTGTAACTTCAGCACTAAGTCATGCAGCATTTGGCTGACCAATGGCGTGACTTTATCACTCAGTTAGTCAGTCACAGACATTCACATTTCTAGGGCTGGCCTTGCTGTTGCGGTCCAGCCAAAAATAATTAATAAATTGTTAAAATAAATAGCTTAAAGTAATAGATGAATGGTTGAAATAACTAGAAGTAATGGGTAAAAGCTGAAATTGTTCACTAAAAGTAATGGGTAAAGGGGTGAAATGTCCACTTCGGCTGCTCCAACTGGTAGTAGTATTACGACTGCAAACTTGAACAAATCGACCTAAATATCCGGAGTTCAAATGTATAAAAAAATATATATAAATATCTCCTATAATATATAATATAACATACAAAAAAAAATTATAAAAATATACATTTGAAATACATGACAGTGTGTGAGGATGGTGGGACTTTAGGAGCACTTTGATGGATCTGATAGGGCTGGCTCTGACAGGTTTGGTGCCACTGGTGCCACCTATGACTGCAAAAAAACTTACAAAAATCCCTAATAAATCGGAGTTCAAAAAAAAAAAAAAAATATATATATATCCCTCTATATAATAAATAACATACACAAAAAAAAAAAAATGAATTTAACTGAATACATTTGAAACATGACAGGTGGTGTCGATGAAGGAGCACTTTAGCTGATCTGATAGGGCTGCATGGATTCGTCTGACAGGTTTGGTGCCACTGAACTAGAGGATCAATGAGACCTTGACTATCAGCAGAAATGGAAGAGAATCAGTACCATCATCGAATTAGTGAGAACTAGGCTATGCCTGCACTTTTATCAAGATTAAAGCTATAAGCTGTGGACTTTGAACAACTGAAAACGTCATAAAGCTACAAGAGCCAACATCATGATCTCCGTCAGTGTGGCAGAAGAAACAGTAAACATTATTATGTCCACCACAGCTGACACAGTCCATTAGAGTTACAAATGTATTTCTGAGCAGTAAAACAGACAACCTCTCAGGTCGTCAATAATGGGGTGTGGAGAGCGCTGTAATCTTCTCCAGGATACCCTGTGCTGCAGCCTATCCTTTAAAAAACCCCTACCTCTTCCTCAGTTGCTATGGTAACCGAGTGGTGGGTGACCGGTGCAAGCTGGGTGGGTGGATGATTTAATGTAAACCCCTTCCACCGCACGTTACCCTCCTTTTTAATCTGCTCTGGATGTTTATATGGGAGAAAATAGGATTGTCTCTCTAAT
This sequence comes from Xiphias gladius, assembly GCF_016859285.1. Lineage (NCBI taxonomy): Eukaryota > Metazoa > Chordata > Actinopteri > Istiophoriformes > Xiphiidae > Xiphias > Xiphias gladius. Next base: position 13,073,123 of record NC_053403.1, on the reverse strand, counting down.
TCAGCAGACAAAAACAAATAACAAAACCAGTACAGATTACAGGGTAATATCTAGCTTGCCGTCACTCAGAGCCACCATGAAATCCTGTAGAATCACAAAGAGCCGCTGTCTGTCCTTCATATCATCAGCCTCTATAGTATTTACATGTAGAGAATACATGGCTTCTTGAAAGAAGCTGAGGGAGTGAGAGTGGAACCTGAGATGGATGGGCAGCGACAGCAAATGAGCGAAGAGTGGGTAGACCCTTCTGTGCTCAAGGTGACTTTCCTTTTCATTGACCTGATTATATGCACTCCGCCCCCATCATGGAAAAAAGTATGCCATCCTCTCTCTCTCACACTCACTTGACACTGATAACGGGCCGCTTTCACCAAACCACAGAGTGAAGCTGGTGGGAGGTAGCAGCCTGCAGCCTCTGTGTGTGTGTGTGTGTGTGTGTGTGTCTGTGTGTGTGAACACATATTTCTACCAGCACCTCACCCTATCTCCAGACCAGCCATGTCATTATGGGGCATTCCCCGCATTCAGAGGACAACTCTCTCACCACGAAATCAGCCCCGGGGCCCGGTCGGAGCACCCTGTCAACCTCCCCTCCCCCACGGTTACTACGGCAACACCGTTTTCCACACCAACACCTCCTAATTAGACAGACATGACACAATCACCTACGTCTTGGTGAGAGGAATCCAGCATGTATCCTTGGGAGTGATAATGTAAACCACCATCCCCTCATGCACGCACGCACGCGCACACACACACACACACACACACACACACACACACACACACACACACACACACACACACACACACACACAAACACAGACTGATATGGTAGCCTCGGACTATCTGCTGGCAACATAAAGTCCACACACGCACACACTCACATACACACACACACACACACACACACACACACACACACATTCCAGCCAGCAGATAGCCGGCTCCTGCACTCCTATTCCTCGCACTCATTTGATTACAGGGTAGAACAGGAGGATTCATTGAGCTCGTCTTACCCTGTCCAGGAGTGAGCTCGCCTCTGTTGTGCTCTTAGCATTCCCTTTATATCCTCAACTCACTGCCAGCTTTCTGCACTGTCGACAGAAAAAACGATGCTTGTACACAGCACGCAGCAGAGCATTTCCTGCACAAGGTATGTAATCCACGCAGGTTCAAAGTCGTCCGCTCGGGATTGGAACGGCTAATAAGCACCTTGAATCACAGAAGCTGTCAATATCGGCCAGGAGGAAGATCCCAGTTAGACATTGGCTGATTTGGCAGGGGGGCACACAAGGGATAAACTCGCCATACAGCACGAGCTGCTGTGAAAGAGCCTGGAAACAGCCAGCTGGCCGGCAAGTACTTCTCCTCAGCATATCCACTCCCTCCCTATCCTCCTTCTTTCTGCCTTTCTCTGCAGAATGCCGTGGGGGCAGAGGGGACAGGCACAGATGTTACTGGCTCCAGGCCACACCCCTTTTCAACACTCCCAGTCCTAATAGGATGCAGCCGAGCCGTGGCCGGCACCCAGCTCACCCCTCCCCCCTACACTGGGTTTGGACAAGTTGTTTAGGGTTTGTTTGGAGAGCTGCGGGAGGGAAATAAAGCTAAGGTATAAAATGTGTAAATGTGGATGTGGGAGGGAAGACCAATGGGAGGCAATAAAAACTGTAACAGGGATACGTAAGAAATGAAGTAATATGTGAAACATAAATGAAGGTATGGCAGCTACATCCAATCATGTACCTTAAACTCCTCCTGTATAGATTAAAACACTTTCAGCCCGAGCAACTTATAACACTGAACAGAAATCATCTTTAAAGTCTGGTAATGATGAAACTACTGACAAAATATCCAGAGGATGTTAATCTAAACAATAGCAGACACTCCCTCATGATTTACAGTGCAAGCATCACTCCTGCATCTCATCTAATTACTGACTCACAACATCCAGCATCCATAAACATTCCCACATGGTAAAATAGTAACTTTTTTTGGACTGAAGGAATATGGTTTTCTATGCAGGCAGCTCGTCAAATTAGTATCTTACTTGGAAGAAATGTACAGAATGTCACATTAATTCAACCTTCTGCAGCAAGATTTCACATGCAGTCCGTCATGTAAGAACTATTTCAGTCAGGTCAGATCAGGTCCGTCTTTTCGTGTTTTTTCCAAGTAACTTTAAGTGCATAATTGAAGTAACAAAAGGTTATTGTCTTGACAGAAAATGCCATTATATGACTACTGCTAAAAGTTTGTGATTCATTTTGACAGTAACAGACCTTCTGTTCTTCCTTTTCTCTTAAAGTTTGTTGTGAAATTCAAAAATGCAGCAAAAAATTGATTTCATCTCAGCATCTTGAAATATGCATTTTTTAAATACAGTGTAAATTTAATGATGATGCTTTTGCATTAATAATCTACTAACACAACATTAATAGTGTACAGACTGAAAACAGAAACAACAAAATGTTGTTATTGAAACACAAAACACATGAATACTTCTAAAAAAAAAAAAATAAAAAAAAAAAAGTAGTTCTTGGGAAACTAAAGTCCCTGAAGTTTTGATAAAAAAGCACCTATAGTGATCAGGATACTGATACAGTTTTGTGAAAATAGAGTGTGTAGACACAATAAAAGCAACAGCTGTAAAATAACATACAATCCAACACAACAGCCCTGCAATTCTATCTCTAAGAATAATGTTACAGTATTTTGATACTACATGACAGGGGTGTTGATTCAAATATGTGTTAATTTCTAAGGCCATATCATTCATACTATTTACTGTTTTGTCCATCCCTGTTCGTACAGGAGGTGAGAAAACCAGACATGTTCTCATAGAGAACAGAAGTCACCTACCTGGCTCAGGCCCTAAAGGTTTCTGTGCAGGTGTTGAAAAAAATAAGTGTCATCAGTCATTCATTTCTTTTTCTTCAGAAGTGAGTCAAGTGTTGCAAATGATTATGAAAGTACCAAGACGTCATAGAACTTTTGTTGTCTATTTTGTTACTCATCACAGCTTTGTCTAATCAGCATAATAAGAAAATTTGGCAGAAAGACAGTAGAGTATCGTGTGTCCTGTAACTGAGGCTATGGATTTATTCAAGTCAAGACTCAGTAACCTCTCTGCCAAATAGAAGTCGCAAATCAAATCTATGAGTAATTCTAACTTTTTCCTTAACAACTGGGAGCAAGCACTGAGATAGCTGTATTCAGCATTAGAAATGTTACCTCTCTTCATTCCCTTAAAATGTAAGCCGCATATACTGACCACTTTCCTTAACATGCTGTTTGGAAGTCAGGGACGTCACTTTCATGATTTCTAGGTTACTGAAACTTCAAAGCCTGTCAATAGCTACCATTTGGACATGCCAACGTGTAAAGCTGCCTGCAGCTTTAAGATTTCTGGACCGCTTCCAAGTCACGTCATTGCTAGCTGATACAGTACTTCATCTTGTGAATCACTGCAACTTTCTTCTTAGATTTACGTTTCCATATTTGATGCTGCACTGGAGCTTGATCCAAGAAACTGAGCTTATGTGAAACAGTTTATCTCTACAGGACTGATGTTACAGACATCAGTGGTGAGCCATGCCGGTGCAGTCATGAATGGATAACAGTGGAAGCCATACAGTCCTGGGTAGCTGCCTCTGAAAAGAATGTAATGCAGCTGGAATAACAGACAGGTCGTTTTCCCATGGAGGGCTTCTGTTCTGGTGGGACGGATCATCCGTGTCGAGAAAAGCCAGGACTGTTGTTTTGGTGAAGGCACCAGGTACATATAACACAAAGTGTATGGGACACTGAGGATGTTGACATTTGTCATGGACTGAGGTATTGTCCTGGATTTCTGTGTTGTATTAGAGGATTTAAAGTAAGATATTGTGTCCTTCTTTGGTGACAATGACCAAAGTCTCTCAAAGGACAATATCAACATGAGTGAAAGCTTTCAATGGGGGAATTCTAGTAAATGGGCTTTAACTATTATGTATTCTATCCTGTATTCTAACCACTCAATCTTTAGAATATTTTTCCATTTGACACTCATTAATACTCACTAATATTTTTTTCAAGTGAGTTGCACACTTTTCAGGAAGTTTACAGCAGGAGCAATCAAACATTGACATAACATATGACAATTCTTAATTCCAGGGCTAGTTGAAGGATTTTGCATCTTAACATCTGAAGATAAGAAGTAGCTAAGCTGCAAAATATACTCTACTACAACTACCCTGACAGAAACTGAAGCCTGTTACTGTTTGTGTGAGCCTTTTCTCTCTTTACTGAACTTTTCTGTTAATTATTAAGCATGTAAGGGCAGAAAAAAACTCAACTTTACCCCTTTCTATCTGGTTTTCAATAGGCAATAGCACATTATTCTGTTGGTTTGGTATTGCCTTTTTTGATTTTGTGTCATGTCATGACCTAGCCAGCAGGCAGCAATGCAAATAAGTCATAACGACATACAAAGCATAAAGCAAAAGGCATAATAAAAATAAACAGAATCAAAGTCACTTTAGAGCTTACAATTAACCACAATGATAAATGCATCTACTCTCATATTTGACCATATCTGACAAACAAGAATTAACAACTGTGGCTGCATTTTGTTAAAATGGATAACCAAAAAGTTAAGTGTAAACTTTGCAAACAGCAGTTTGCATATCACAGCTCAACAACCAACATGGCATATCATCTTAGAACGCACGGCTAACTTGTTCGCATTAGGAGGCTCCGCACTTCAGGCTTTGTGTACATTCCCCATTAGTTCTTTTGTTGGGATCACCAGTTGATATAATTGTATTTACGAAAATCATATGAATATGAGCAAGTGGCTCGCTGGCTGGCTCTGAGTCTGTTCATTTCAGTATAAAATAATTAGGTTAAAATGATTTGTTATGCTGCAAATACTAGCTTTTTATGTTTATTAATCATTTAAGCTAATAAGGCTACCAGGCAGAGTGCACTCAGTTCACTGTGGTCGATTTAGTTAATCTAGAGATAAAGTGCAGACTTCTTTTCCCCCTGCAACCAATTGATTGGTTGAAGAGTAGGCACAATTTCAAAATTTTCTTTGGTTTTCTACCGCCTTAGAAACAAGGAAGCATGGAAATCTGATTGGCTCCAGATTGTAGATGACCCTGAAAAGCTGTGGTTACAAGCTTGTCGACCAAGTTTCTCTGGTTATATAGAAATAAATAAAGAAAACAAAAATACTTTGGTGACATGTTAATCATTCTTCTTACAGTGTGAAACATGGGATCAGTCAAAAGCCACACACACAGGATTTCAGTTTGATGAGTTTTGTAAAAATGAACAGAAAGTTCTGCTGCATGCCAAAGATAAGCATATTCTCAGCTGAATCATGACTGACAGCCCCTAAGTAAAAAAAAAAAAAAGTGTTTCTCCGACTGCTGCGAAGGAATGTGTGAAAGGGGAACGTTATATTATGGCTTGTATCATGTGGTGGGAGCCATAAGGGCGACACCGTACAAATGTTTCATTCAGGGTGGGGCTATATCCATAAATTCCCAAATACCCATGCAGCCCTTCCCTTGTAGGAGACCAAATGATCACAAATTAAATGCCAGGATTAAAAAGGGTCCTACTGGTCTCTACCCACCCTCTGGAAAGGTTGTAATTACCCTGCTGAAATAGAAAGTTCCATCCCAGAAGGGGTGCACAACTTCGTGCATCAACTGATCTCTACAAAGCAGCCAAGCAATTGTAAACATGACAAGGAAGTCCAAGTAAGGATGCAACACTTTATAGTTTATATGCTGATGTAAAAGGAGCAGTGTTTGAGAAAGAAAACAGCAAAATAAGAAAAGCTTTTTAAAAGAGGATAGATGTGGCAAGCTTTAGCTTCTGGTAGGGAGATAATAAAATTAACCTAATGGTAAGACTGGGCTTTTTCAGTGTATATGTCCTGGCTGGAGTACCCACATGATGTTTTCTCTTATCTCACATGATCACAAAGAGTGAGGCTCTATTACCTGCAGTCCAATGAACGTGCTAACATGATGAAGCACATGAGTCTTCCAAAGTTTAAAATCTGTAGTAGCCTCTCTTCAGGTATCAGCGAGTTTAGGTTGAATATCAGTTTAAAAGCAGATATTATAAGTCTGATTACTGAGAGTGAAAGTTCATTCTTGTTCTTAACAAACAAATCTAAACTCAAGGTCCACTAATTATCCTTTTCCAGAACCTTTAACCAATCTCACGGTCATCACCAGTAAATGAGTTCTTATTGTGGATATGTACTAAAACAAATCATTTTCTAATTATTGACAAAATGTATAATCTATATGCAAAGAAATTACTTGGCATTTTAATACAATACACAAGCAGGGTACTTTTTTTTTTCTATCTACTTATTCGATCCTCTGTATTCAAAGAGTACAGTTTACAATTTTGATGGCTGAGTGGCCAAGTTACAAGCTTCCTGTATTCACAGGAATACTTCGAGAATTTAGGAGTACAAATATAAAGATCTTCACAGAAGAAGTGAAAGACACTGCTGCAAAAATATCATTAAGTGAGTGGCTGCAGCTGCTGTGAACGTGCTTGTAACGGACTGACAGAATTTGAGGGTTAAAAGGCTGTGGCTTAACTTGTTGGTCCCTCCAGATGTAGGCAGAGAAAAACCAGTGGTTAAGGTTTTGAACAGAGACACAAGAAAGAGGAGGCAGCATAATGCACAGTGTTACAGTAGAGGTAGCATATAAACAAACAAATCAAGTAGAGTAATGTTAATCCAACATAATCCAATCATTACCCAGTTTGCCCTGAGTGAAGACAGCTTCAAAGCACTGTGTGCATATTAGCTGATGTCCACCAGACTAAATCCATGAGAAAAGGTCCGAGGTCTCGGTGTGAGACTGGTTTATGGCCAGATGGACATGTGACTGACAGAGAGGCAAAGTTGAAACCAAACCAGCGTGCAGTATTCGGCCATCTTGCATGGCTGGATGGCTGAGTTACAAACTGCTTATCTCAAAGAGTGTCATAATCTCAGCAAAGAAAAACAACCTGAGACCAGACGCAGGTCGAAACAAAATATTAATGATAGGAAAATCAGCTGTGAAGCTCAAACCAAGAGCTGGGCAGTGCAATGAAAACAATTACACCAAAACAGAAACAGCAGAAAAGGGATGTTTGGGGATGTTAACAAGGACACCTGCTGTTTAACAGGATCGACCTGACAGCCTCTGCCCTGTGGCATCTCAGCTATCAGCTGCGCAAGGCAAACTGCTGGGAAACAAACAACACTTTGTTCAGGGTAGCAGTACACTTTAATATGGAAACACTGGGACTGTTTATTGAGTAATTATTTATTTATAATCGTCTAATATCACTGTAATTTCCCAAAAAACTCAAAGGCGAAACTGTAAAACACTCCCAAATTACACTTTATTTTAAGGGTTACAGCGCTGAAAGATGAACCAGCTTTTCTAATGGATCACCAATAAATCAAAACACTAGTAAAAGCATAACAAGTTACATAACCTTGAGAAAAGAAGAAAATATGGACGTGGACAATGGTCACCACTGAAAGCTGAAATACAATCACTCCCAAGGAACTGTTAGCTGTTGACGCAGCTGGTTTCGTCTGACTGCATGGCTGTTTTGACGGCTTCTCTAAAGTAATGTTATCACACAGATATGTGACACTGTGGGAACCTCCTAGTAGCAACCTAAGATCCTGTCCAAGGAAACCAGGTAATCTTATGTTCCTGGAGGGAAGTATGCGGCTATATTTCTGATACACAGAAAACATTTGTCAATATATCATATCAGGAAAGAATGAAGATAGCAGTTTCAGTCTGTAACCAGGCTGCAATATATTGCTTTGGGCTTTCACGAATGTTATTTTGTAAGAGGTCACAATTTAATTGACAGCAAAATGACAGAGAAACAAGATGTTTTTTGAAACAATCATGAATTCTACAAATCCAATAAGAATGTGCATGACTGACAAAACCAGCTCCAGAGACGCCAACTCAGTTAACGGGAAATTACGTTACCATGGTAAAAATCCAATGAAATGATGAATGAGCTTAAGAGGTATGCAAATTACATAGAGAGGAAAAGTGATAAACCAGAACATGCATTTATTTCCATATATTATGCAGAGGATTATCTCAAATCAAAGCAGACCGCTCCATCCATGATCAGGTCCAAAGAATTCAACTTTTCCCAACTCTTAATCCTTGCCTCAGTACTGTTGTGAACTGTGAATTGATAATGTTGCATCAATTCATGAATGACGGAAGGATAACAGAGGTAGCCCAAACATATTTTTCTGCCCTTGCTCTTTTGCTCGAGAACTTGTCAGAACTTGAGTGTGCTGTCTGGAGGGCGGGGCAGCATCTTGAGAGCAGGATAGAGCATGCCGTGCTCTGGCGCAATCTGCTGTTTCAAGACCTGCTACACATACACTGGTTTATGTCTGAGGAAGAAACATGATGGCATCTGACCTATTCCATTTGAAGAAATGAATCAAACAGCATGAACAGCATATTCTGCAAATCCACATGGAAATCGTAAAAATCACTTTTACGTAGCCTCGAAGCTTAAAATTAGGAAATTGAATATGAGATTTGTCAGGTCATCAACAGACGTCAAAACAAGCTCTATGTTTTGATGTAGAGATCGAAATCAGAGGACTAAGTTGGCACCCTTAAAAAAATACCGGATACTGCCACAGTCACCTTTTCCATCTTTTGAGATTAATTCTAAGGGCGCCCTGATAAGATATGACATAAAGGACATGTTCTGAACTCTAGTATTTAACGCTTGAAATGCTGTTGTGTGGGCTAAGTAGCAAAGCTGTGTTGGTGAGCGTGATAAGGTTCACTTTGATATGTAGAACACGCGTCAGCTTACAGTGATTGAGCTATTATTACCATAACTACAAGTAGCAGCCTGACCTGATGGGTGTACAGAGTTTGATGTCAGACAAAATGCTAGCATCCAACCCACTGGAACCTCTCCTGCAATAATATTGAATAAAAAAAGATAAGATAGAGGGCTCAAAGACCTGCCAAAACTTCAAACTCATACAAAAAATTCTAATTTCCAGCATCTCTGCTTTGGGAACTGACATTAATAATGTGACCCAGACAAAGGGAATAGAGGCGAGCAAGGATTGAAACATGACTCCCTCCTGGCCCATAAAACCCTCTCCTACCCTCCCAAACCAACATCTCGGTTATGGGACTCCCCCACACACATACACAGAACACACAGGACAGGACCCACATGCTCCCTTTGTTTGAACCGCAGCGTGGCTACACTCTTTCCACATCTTATGGCTTGGAGGCACACAAGTGATTAATTTGGATGCTCATTGTCATGATAATCTGAGGTTTGCCTCAACACTCTCAGTCTGGCAAAAGAACAGTCACTTCCTAACTTTGTTAACTACAACTGATTCCACTCTTGAGCAGGAAAAGCAAAGCAAGGCTATTAATTAAAAAATACACAAGCTGAAAAAAATTAAGTGATTAAAAGACTTCAGTCACAAACAAAACAATCAAGCAAGCAAGTATAAATATAGCCTCTGTCATGTAACATAATGTAACAGCCTGTGACAATTAAGTCACTTCAAATATTAGGCAGTCAACCAAGAAAGACTATTTCCCAAAATTGAAATGTTCGTGTAGTGCATTTAAAACTGTGAGAAACAATACCAACTAGGAACAGTTAGAGGACTTTTTTTTTTAGCTTTGATTAAAAATTGTCTTTAGCTTAGAGGCCAGTATGTGCCAAAAACGGATTGCTCTGTCCTTTGTTAACATATATTTAATGATGTAATGGTAATGGTAAACATACAAAATTTGTACTATATAAGTTACCACAACTTCCCATTTCAAAGTAATATTTTAATAATTCTCGTGTTGGTTGATGCACTATCCATTCATCTTGTCAATTGATTTGTAAGGCTAGGCACTGCATTTTACACTTACAGCTATATCATAAAGCCTTTACCTCTTTAAACAACCTTGAAGAGGGAACCTTGGCAGGAATCAGAAGTAGCACAGCTCGTACTTTGCTCTCGAGCGTACAACTGCAACAAGTTCAGATCGGCCCAAAATATAATTTCATAGGTCACCCAGTTCTAGTTATAGAACCATAAGACTGCAGATCAAGGCTTGTTTCTCTGTAGGGAACCTGCTCTGTGGAGATAAGTCTGCTGCAACACCAGTGACCGGTATGCTAAACACAACTAATGATTACTAATGATTACATATTGTATATTCTTATTAACTAGAATGTAAAACGGCAGAAAATAAAAAGGTGATAGTGTATTACATCTGCAATGATTGTGATAATTTTCCCCATCAATTTTTTTTATAGATCCAGTTCACATCATCTAGTATCTGTGATGCATTTTTTATTGCTAAATATTTTTGGAAAAGAGTGAATGACTTGCCATGAAGGCTCCATTACTCACCAAAGGGTCTGAAAGCTGTCAGGCTAAAGCCCATTAATTAAAAATCTGCCACCGCTGAGTGGCTGAGCTAGAAACAGGGAGCACTGCTCTTTCACCTCTGAACAATCAGTAAGGTCAAGAGTCAACGGTCTTGGGAGGGGAAAATCAGTGTGCAGTCATTTGTTGCGTATCGAAACTCATCTGCCAATGTAAATGTTTAGCATATATTTTTATGTTTTAGCTGAAAAATGGTGGAAGAAAAAAACTGACCTATAATCATGGAATATGAAAAGAGCTGTTTTCTGTTTTGCTAAACAATAGTCACACAATGTATAATGACTTTTCCTTTGTGAAATCGTACCTCTATTCCTTTAACCTTAAGGTTTAAGTTTTATTGTGCAAATATGTCTACATTTTTTATGATGTTACTTCTTTGTTTCAGGTGAGGTGGCTTGTCTCTGCTATAAAACACTGCAGGAAACCCTTTGATCACAGAATCTTTTCTTGTTTTGTTTTTCTCTCCAGTAAAAGATGTTTAGCAGGTGTCCATCATGCTCAAGGTTAGTGGTTAGATGAGCCTTTGGTTTATAAATTCAACTTTTTAGAAATTAAAATTGTAACAAGCTGAGTGGCTTTCTAGCTCGGCAACAAAGCAACAATCCTCAAAATGTGAGGTTGGGTCTTGGGTGTGGCCAACAATGGTTATCTAAGCCCAGCCGTCCCAACAGCGAGGACAAGTGCAAAGCCGGGCCAGACTGGGGGCAGGGTGTGGCATGGCAGGGGTGCCATGGTGACGGAGCAGGCCTCGACAGAGAAGAGATGCTAAATGAAGCCATTGTCTGGCCCAAGTGAAGCACACCGCACAATGAATGGCACATTCAAACAGTCATACAGGCTATTGTTGTGGCGGGCCAGCAGAGTGCCGCAGATTCACAGTTCATCCCACAGGATCCACTACGCATCGTACGGAGAGAACAACCTGAGAACATGAAGTTCTGACAGCAGCAAAACCCACAGGAATGATTCGGACTTGGAGGAACCTTTAACCCCCTAACAATTCAAGGACTTTTTAGGTCACGTCATCAATAAATATCACTGGACTAGTCCAATTAAAAATGGTTGCTCTAGCTCTGCCACATTTACTGCTGGAACTGACGCGTCACATTTCGATATGGATCTAAAACAAAGAACAAAAACACAACATATAGAAAAAAGTTTAAAAAAAAGTTATAGACAGACCACCTTCCTCTTGTGCTTCATTACTGTGTATCAAGTAGAAGTGAAACAATTAGTCAGTCCACAGAGAAAAAAAAATCAGCAGCTACTATGAGAATCTATTAATTGTTTCAGTCATTTTTCCCAGACATTCTCTGGTTTCAGCTTCTCAACTGTGAGGGTCTGGAAATTGCAAAAGTGCAGTTAATCAAGAGAATAATGAGGAAATTATTGAAATTTAAAACTGTTGTTAGAAGGAGCACTAATGTGGAGTAGGCGTGGTGATAAAATCCTCAATTTTGTTATATATACTTATAACGCATTATCAGTATATTTTGAGATACAGTTAAATTTCTGGAAAATCTATTGAGGAACTGTTTATGGATAAAATCACCAGACAGGAATGTCTATTTTTAGCTAATCCAGTTAAATACCTGACAAATTCATGCAGTGTTGCCCACAATGGCCACATACATGCAGAGATATTAAAAGGTAAAGATCAAAATCACTGACAGTAGAATTATTTCTATTGTCTCATGGTATATATACAGCCATATTGCCCTAACATTGTAAAGAGGGAGCACATAAAGAGAATTAAGATGTGAAAAAGGAAACATAAGGCAACACTTAAACCAAGTCAAGTAACTATGGTGTGTATACTTATTGGATTTACCACCTTATAAAACTATAACCATTCTTAAACTGACAGTGCCAATTCATACACATTTCTAGTCAGGAAACATCCACTAAATGCTTATCTAAAGTAGTTATAGACATTAACACGTATCCAATCCATGTGAAATAGTTAAACAGATTTCCACAGTGAGTGATTTACAGTAACCACATAATTTATAGTCCTAATAAGGCCCAGGATGATAAGAAGAAAGCTCATGTAACAACTGAGATCTTGAATAAAGATGTACATTTTCATTATTCTCACAGGAAAAAAACATTCATCACAAGGCTGTGGTTCAGCACCTGCTTCTGCACATTAATGCCACCACACCACACAGAGACCGTGCTGACACATATGGTCTTAGGGGCTCAGCTGTGTTACAGCCACTCCCAAATGACACCCACCATTGAAAAAATAATTAGTCTATACCTCCCCTGTTGTTGGTGCTGTCGTTTACTCTTTCACTCCGTACTGCTTAATATGAGCCAGCCAGGGAGGCTGGTCCCCTCTGCTTCTTTGCCAGTCCTGTGAAACTTAACACTCAACTCATTAACCTAGTTCCCCAAGAGAGCTTCAGAAGTGTTGTGTGTGCTGATGGACAGAAGAGAAGGTACAATACACTGCCACTGTTTATGGACTGGCAACTTTGATGTTGATGCTTCCCTCTTTGGAGCAAGAACCGAACAGAGGACTTTCCCAATTTTCATGTATCGGTTCATATGGATGATTAATCTAAGACCTTACCGTCTTATCTACCATCAAATACTTGCCAATGCTCTGAATTCCAGCTGTAGCAGTTTTCTAAATCAATTCATTGACTTGTTCTGATTTCAGTGGATGGTGGAAGAACTACAGGAATAAAGATAAGATAAATCTGTTTTTTCTTCATTTTCTTGAACATCATTAAAACTCAGCCTGCTGCCAGAGTTGATAATGTCAGCCACTGAGGAAACATAAGGACAGAGCATCTTGTATCCCAACAGATTCAAGTGACAAGTGTCCACCAGTGCCAACTGAAACTGAGTCACAATCCTGCAGTGACTTTCACCAAGAACAGTTTTTGTTCAGTTCTGTGTCCGACAGCAGCACAGAGCGTGTTCGTATCTGTGAAAACAGGCAGATGATCTGAAACATTAACAAACAACCAGTGCCAACAAAAACAAGACAGTAGATACCATAGCCTAAGGCTGCACTTGTACATCTGTCATCCGCCCTGCTTATAATTGCTAAAGGTGATTGTAATAGCTGCCAACTGCAAATAAGCAAAACTCTTGTGCCTCTTGTGCTTGCTCAGCTGTCAGGCAAACAAAGCATACAGGCCCATACTGATATGTATGTGATAAGTCAAAATCAGCCAATAATATCGGCCTCTGCATATATATCAGCCAGGCTCTAAGACTTCAAGCACAAATTACTGGGGAAAACATGAAGTTACAACACAGACTATTCACCTGCAATGTGCACCTATTCAGAAAAACAAGACACGCAATTCAAATGTCAGGGCCTGTCAATGCTGATCGGTAATCAGCCAACTCCCTGTCTGAGCATTAATACTGTGGACAAAATAACAGCATGGTACATCGTGTAAGGCTTCTCCCATGTTTACAGTGAAAACATGCCTGCAGATCACACCACAGCAGTAAGCCCTCTCACAAGGCAGCAGCCCATTACAAGCACATACAGGCCCTCAATGATTTAGAGCATTTTAATTCCGGGGAATGCAAGCCTTCTCTGATAAAGCACGTAACTGGGTATAAGCCTACCACTAGAACGATTGTACTGTGATAATCTCTATGTTTTGCTCTCTGACTGACCTGTAACTTCATGGCTTTCACAAGTGAGTTGTTCCACTTTTCAGCAAAGCAATATAATTGAATATTAACTCAGAACAGATGAAGTATCATATGTCTGAAAGCTCCACAAGCCAGTCATTTTATCAAGGCTATTGTAGCAGTTAGGCCCTTTATGAGGGCCAAGCAACTGCATGCAGCCCTCAATTAATCAATCAAGGATGAGAATAGTACGGTACTGGGACATGTGAATAGATGACCAACCCTGAATATTAATATAAACACAATTAAAACTGTTTGTTTAAGGTTAAATACAAATTTGTTGTTATATAAGTATATTTCAGAGCTCAAATCAAAACTTACTCCGCATAAAAATCTGTAAAGAGAATTTAGAAGTGATCAAGCCTTTGTGGACCTGTGTCGCTACAGATTACACCTTCACCAATAAATTGGCCAGGAAGATATGTTGGACAGCATTAGCTTATTGCAATTATATATAGCTACGCTCATAAATCCAGTGGTGGTCAGACTGCACTGCAGATGCTAAGTCTAATAATGAACTATTAGCCATAGTTCCAATTCACCTCCCATTCCTACTTTAACCCCATACCTATTCATATACATTAACAACACTTCCCCATACACCTTCAAGTATTGAAGTGTAATATTGTAACATAAAGAACTAAGAACCTCAAAAAGATATAAAAATAGACATGACCTGGTACTGACATACATGACTCTCAAAGCATTTACACATCTCTCATGTGTGGCCTACACTGAAATGAATGACCTTTGAACTTCTCCTCACTTTGCTGGGGAACCACTGGGATTCTCTCAGGGGACCCTGGAGGTCCCTGGACCCCAGCCGAGACAGTCGTTACTGTCGTTTTCCCCTTAAGGGTTTCAGCTGCAGTGGAAGACGCCGGGAGTGCGGTTCTCTGGTTGGACAGGTCGGCTTCCCCCACAGACGGGCGGACGGACGGACGGACGAGCTGACAAAACAAAAACAACTTGCAAAACAGATGCAAATGTCACCCGACTCCTGTCTGGACCAGGTTTAGGTCACTGAAGCTGAAGCTCTGCGAGGAAGCTCGGGGAAATTAAGTAAAGACACACAAGCAGCTCGAGAAAAATTCGCCCCAGCTAACGTTAACGATGGCTGTTGTGTTGACCGGCCACACCGGTACGGAGGTCACCACCGACACCGCAACCCAGCGGCCCGGTGTGCCTCCTCGCGCGGGTATTGTTTCAACCGCCGAGGCAGGAGTGTTGTTCAAAAGGCATCGTCCTTACCTCGTCCCGTTGAACATTTTGTCTGGTTAACCGTGTCCACGAGTTCATCAGGTGAGCTGAAAAGTACAGCGACAGAGAAAACAGAGTCGAGACGGCAGGCAGATGGTTCGACCGCCTGGTTGGTCCGGGTTGCTCGTGATGTCATGGGGTTTACTCGAGCAGCGAATGCGCATGCGCCATCCTTTATTGATCCGGTGCTTCGTGGATTTTGTAGTGTGGGATGTAAACAGTGCTCTTCACAGACACGTTAGAAAAAAAACAGTGTCGGTGTTTAAACAGAATCTGACCAAAGAAAAACTTACTTTACATACTTTCCAGCTGTAAATTCCTGCAGGGATCAATAAAGGTTTTCTGATTCTGATTATCGCAAGTGTATTTCTTTTCTTGTAGCGTTCCCAAAAATGCTTTTACATTAGAGCTGAAGCGATTAGTCAATGTATTAGTCCATTGAGAGAAAATTTAACATCAGACCTATTTCATTATAAATCGTTTAAGTTTTTTTTATCAAGAAATAAGGCCACAAATAAGTAAACTACAAATGTTTGCCTTAAAACATTTAAACTTTTATTTACATTTTTGTGGACCAAATGACTAACCGACCATGAAACAGTTGTCCAGATTCATAGCTGACCTGATGTAAACGGGGGGGCTTTGTCAGAGCTTTGCTAATACCAAACCATAGGCCCTGAAAAAAATATTACAGAGGAAAGGTTTGGCTGTGAGCCCAGTTTAGTCTGCGATACCCCGAAGCCTTTAGAGCAAAGATCATATTTTTTGTTACATATTTTTGAGGCAGGTATTGTTTTGGCCCTGAAAGCTGCTGGTTGTCAAATGTAACCATGGCTATATCCCAAAAAGGTATACGATGTCTCCATCTAGTGACTAAACAGGTATAAACATTCAGGTTATGATAGTTACGGGATTGTGCCAAACGCCGTAACTAATGAGTTTATATGTACCACAGAACCTTTCGGTATTTTCAAAGACTGTAAGAACAAAAACCAATCGGAATCTGGTGAGGTATGTCATAGCTAAAATATACTGGCTGTCGTTTTTAAAATACAAACCAAAACACTTACTGCAAATATAAAATTGCAGTATAAGTAGAATTCAACATTGTGGGTCCTGTATATAATCTGCAAAACACACACGTATTGGATGGCGTTTCTTGTTGTGAAGCCAAATCGCAAAGTCAGAATTCAGAATTTCAGATTTTGAGGGAGTAACCGAGCAGCCACTGGTTTTCATTCGTCACCAAAATGAAAAGAAGAAGCAAGAAAAAGAAAACAGGTTCTACAAATAAATAGATGCACAGCTTCTACACGGGAAGTTTATTTAGAACACAGCCACTATTTCCCTTCTGAAAATACATTAGTTTTTGGGATGCATTCAAGAACAACTCTGGATAAGATGTGTTCAGTTTCACTAGTGCCTGGAAGTCCCTTGGTTCTCATCTCACCCGCCTTCGATAATCAAGTTCAACTTAGAACTTCGGAACATGCAAGTTGATATTTTATTTTATTTTAAACATAGCCAAACTGATATTCTAGTGCAGAACCACCGAAATGTATTTGAAAACAAAATTGATTATCTGTCCTGAGTCAACTCCAACCTCCTCTTAATCCATCTAAAGAGCTGCCATGGCCTCTCTGGCCTCAGAGAACATTGGTGGTGTAATCTCAACAACTACAATCACAAATAATTAAAATTACTCTAAACGTTGGTGGATCAATCATTAGTTGTATTATGAATTGAGCGCTGCATATGACTTTAACCACAAACAAAAAGTGAACCAATCCCTGACTTCAAGTATATGCTGAACTTCATTGAACAAACGAATGTGTTCCAGGCAAAAACAGGACCAAAATCTTTGAATCACTAAGAACACTAACTGAGACCAAAAAAAAAGAAAAGGAAACAGAAAAGCTAAATAAAATCTAACCTTACCGAGTTGTCCCTTTACCTGGTAAAAAGTACAGCCACAGGGAGGAGCAGACAAATCAGTGTAAATCCCCCCTCACTGGAATGCAACCATGAAAATACCAGTGTGTCTTTGATTATGTGTTATTACCATGAAATAAGAAAAGCCCCGAGTTGCAGAGGCACATCGTCCTGGACTCAGAAGCCATACCTTAAGCAGCCCGGTCTACCTGGCCTCACAGCCAGGGGGTTTACTTTGATGCTGGCAGTTTATTGACATAGTCATTGAGTTCTTCTGTGTGTAAGAGGGAAGAGCTGGTGCCATTGGGATGAAAGATTTTTGAGGGAATTTTGATTGTTTGCAGTGTTGTTTGCTTCTCTACATCCTTTTCTTGCTGCAGAGTATATGTACTTGGTGGACCTTGACATGGAAACGGTTGGGAGTCCCTTTGTTTGTGGTACTTTCACCAGTTTCTCCGTATTCAAAGCTCAAACTTCCTCACTTACAGTCGTTACTCAGTAAATCCTGACTTTATTCAGCCATAGTCCTGCTTCAGGATCACGTTATTATAAAAGGAGAGACTTAAGCCAGATCGCCAACCTGTGGTTGTTACCATATTTATACATTTTGAACATTGAACATTGAATTATTTGCGTTACTTTGCTGATACGACACTGAAAGACATTCGTCGTGCCAGAGCTTCTGTTTTATTGTTCATATTTACAGAATTGAATGTGTGAGTACAGCGTTTATACAGAGAGCCCACTGGTCCATACAGAAAACCGACATGTAACACATCTCCTCACACTATATAAGCCATGATGAAGCCTGGGCCACTAGCACACTTCTCATAACACTCAGTCACTCAAGGTTCAGAAAAAGTTGGAGTCTAGATGTTTAATACTGTGACAGACAACATGTGTATTAGTGTTACTGGAATCGTGTAGACCTGAAACGGGGGCAGCTGGAGGAGGAGAACGGGGGCAATTCAGGATTGTCTGAAGCTAATTTGAAGTCTGAATCTGAACATTTATTTCAGACACAGTAACTGTCTCTTTATCTATCAATAATTTATGCCCATGACTGATACGGTTTTTTAAATTCTGACTGTGTTTTTTTTTTAATGTTTGCTGCTCAAATGAAGGTGATGTTAGTTGAGAGTAAAATTAGAAATATGATCACTAGTTTTGTGGAGAAACAGTGTTAGCAGCACCATGTTGGTCCTGAGATTGAGTGTTTTCAAGTGAGGTTTATCACAGCCACAGGAAAAATAACTGCAGCATTACAGACTTACTTAGCGGCTAGCAGAAAAAAATAGAGGTTATTAAAATTGCCTGTTAAATAAACTTTGTCTAGTGGGTAAACAAAGTTTGTAAACTGTTCTGGCTGATGATTCCAGTGTTTTTGAGGTGCAATGTCTGGATTTCATTCAGTACTTCATTAGGTTTTCAATTTCCTGTTGAGTTACTGCTTTAAGGCGATGTTTCCATGTTGTCAATGTTAATCACGAGAAAGGCAAAAATCCTATGAGGTGCCGGAAATCAGAAAAAAAAACCTATGGGTTACAGTTTGTCATATACGTTTCTAAATATTGCTTTCACCTTGACACTATGATTTATATAAACTGCAGAGAAAGAAAGGTGAGTGACAGTGCTCATCCTAAGTGTAAAATATACAGTACGTTTCTCCATAACAGAGAAGATGAGACTCTTCTGTTTTTTCTCTCAGAAAACAAATTTCAATTTGGTTAAATATTCCAATTTTTGTTAAATCAAAACAGTAAATGTGCAAATTGATTTGGAGAGAGTGGGAATTTATTTGCGAGGATATATGCAGAGGTGAATGTGATGGGAACGTGTGAGACTGGGTTTGGATCAGGATTCATCCTATTGTTGAATTTGAATAACTTTCTAAAAGAAAACTAGCCGTTGTCTACACTATTTTGCACAAAACTTCTCAATAAAGTTTATTTCCTGCAGGCCACGTTTGACAAGCTGAGATTTTTCTTGGGAATCATCAACCATGCTTTAAATACCTCTTACCTCTAAATAGAGATTATAAAAAAAGCAGAATAGAACATCTAATCTGCATATTCGAGCCTTTATGACACCATCAGAATGTTTCACTGTTCCATTCTACTATGACATCACGTGTTGTTATAGTAGAATCCAGAACCAGTTAGACACTAAACCTGGTGAGACAAACTACTCAGAGATTTGTGTCTACGATTTACCACAGTCACTATTTAGTAGTTACTTCTATCTGATAGTCATGGCTTATCTGAGGACATCAAACACCAACCTGCAAAGGTGTAGGGAAAAGAGGAGCTTCAGTGTTGACACTAATGTAAGTAACCCACTCCATCTACTTCCTTCTGTTCATGTATAAAGTTTTTATTTCAGTGTCATGTGTATAAATATACCTAGCCTATATGGCCGTACATGACCCCGCAAATTAATAGCACAAACACAAAGTCCAAAAGCGAGGAATACCAAAGATAATTCGATTTTCAGACTTTCATGTCTAAATCAACGTTTCTATACTTAGATAAAATAAGAAATTAGGAAATTAGAAAGCTTTATACAGTGCAATATTTTATGATATGGTCTTTACTTTTGTGCTTTATTTGCACTGATGTAGTGCATGTGCCAAAGATAGATTTTATCAAGTTTTAACCAGTAATGCATTCCCCATATCAATAAAGTATACAGTGTACAGTGTATACAGACATGTCGTGTGTAGTGTATGTATGTATGGTATAATATATTACAGTATAGTATGGTGTAGTAATATAGTACATAATCTTTATTGGAGTAGAATACACTATAATCTAATTTGATTTAGCAGTGTAATAATTACCAATTAACCAAGTGACTCAATTAACTTAAAAATAAAAATATGTCTATTTTTTACAGACACCTGAAAAACACAGTAAAAAGTGTGGCCCCAGCAATCGGTCCAGGATATTGGACATTGAAAGAGCTGAAAGGGCTGAGAGGGCTCAACTATTTCAAAGCGCAGAGAGGCTGTGCACTTCACAGCAAGCGCACAGGAACACCGTTCTGGAGAGACTGAGGCTCTCCGTACACAAGTGCAACCTCCCCTCAGCTGAGCCCCCAGCTTCTCTTAGACAGTGCCCTGAATCCTCTTCCAGAGAATCGAGGATCAGTCCCTTTTTAAGTGCACCTCCTTTCAGTGTGGAAGAGAAGGTCAACAACTGGCTTTCCAGGAACAACCAGACATTGGATGAAGAGGACCCCTTTTTTGAGAAAAAGCTGCGTCTGGGCTGGCAATTGGCGGTACTTTCCGGTACGGTGAATAAGATGGCAGCCAAAGACAGAAACCCAAGCCCACAAGACTACATAAGCTCTGTCGACACGCACACTCCATCTGAGCTGAGGGCCATTCCACAGTTAGGAAGCCCCCTTCTGTCATGCTTCACCCCTAGCCCTCCCCCAAAAGCAGCAACCAGGAGAACATCTTGTATAAAGGTGAAAAGCGGTGAAGCAGGTAAGTTCCTACTCTTGAATGATGATTACTTCCTTTACTGGGTTCTTTACCAGGAAACTTTTGAGATAGAGAAATACTTGAAGATGTGATTACAGAAAATAGGGGTAAATTCAAGTAACATTGAGTTTTTTGCTGTTAATCTGAACAGGCAGGAAGATAGCTGATTTCCTTACAGTCCAGTCAGCTAAAATCAGGAGAGAGGAATTTGTGGAAAGTCCGGAGCAATTCCAGCCCGTCCACCGTCCAACACCTCATCCTCCAGCGGCTCCCAAAAGAACGACTTTGGTTAATAAACCTCCATCAACAGTTGCACCAACCAACAGAAAGGGACCCCGACGGGGGACAAACCTCCGCATTCCAAACACTGACAATGGAGCGTTTGAGCGTGACCTTCAGCCTTTGGGCAATGCTTCGGCAAGTCTGTCCCTCTGCTTCAGCCAGCTCAACTCACAAGACTGGTAAGACACCGAAATAACAGACAAGTAGAGAAAGATTTTAAACAGTATAACCAACAGGGAAACAGCAGTCGATTGTTCCTGAAGCAATGATTAACACAGTTCAATCCTTTTTTCTCATGGAACTATAGGGAGAAGAAAATAGATGGACTTAAAACTGTTCAAGCTCTGGCAAGAAATCATCCAGTGCTAATGCTGACCAAACTGCATGAAGTCTGCCTGGCCGTCACAGAAGAGGTATTGTAGACATTTTCTTCTTCGTCTCAGTGTTTGTCTTTGCCTTGCATGCAGTCTTCATTTGCCTGTTTGTACATGTATCCATACTGTGTATACAGAAATATTGACTGATATTCTCATTGACTGTCTAGGTGAAAAACCAGCGCTCTGCTTTGGCCTGTGCTGCAATAGATACCGTAAAGGATCTCCATTTTTACCTTGGGAAGGCCATGGACGCTGAGGCACAGAGGACAGGCGGCACCCTACTGAAGAAGTTTGCGCAGACAACCAACGTTTTCATTCATCAGAAGGCTAACCTTGCCCTGGATGCGCTGGTGAAAGGCTGCAGCCCTGGAAGAGTTTTGAAGGCTCTACTCAGCACAGGATTGAGGTATGAGGAGAGAATCTGATCAGAATTTCTAAGGAAGTGTAGTATCAGCAGCTTTAAAAGTAAATTAAATAAATACATAGTAGCAGGATTTGCCTGACATTTCCCTGTGTTTTGTTCTTCGTCAGCCACCGTTGCGCTGCAGTGAGGGGCAGCACAGCAGAGCACCTCGAACAGCTGGCAGACATCGTTGGGGAGGATCAGATCTTGACCACAGGGAAGATCTTCGCAGAGCAGTTCCTTACCGCTGTGTGTAAGATGACGCTGGATTCTGCACCAAAAGTCAGGTGGGTTACCAAGTTTTGCATGATCCTATGGTTGGTGGTTCCTGTGAAAAATGCTGTTCCTTAAATCTTAGTAAGATTCTTATAACCTTGTAGGTATTGTGCTTGTAGACTAAATTGCTAAATGAGAAATGTATCTCTGTACAGGTGCCATGGAAGGAAGATGCTCAAGGGACTCGCACACCAGAAGGAGTTTATGGTCCTGGGGAAAATAATTATCCCAGCGAAAGACAGATGTCCCTTGGAGAAGATTATTAAAAAATTAGGAGTTAGGATGTGATGGAAAAATAAAAGGACATCCAAAAAACATCAAATTTGGGCTGGCACGGAGGTTATGCAGTGGTTGTGCAGTGCTGCCACTGTGGCCTCACAGGAGGACGTTTTTTTAAGAACCTGCAGATGCGCTGGGGTTCTTTCTGTGTGGAGTTTGCATGTTCTCCCCGTGCCAGCGTGGGTTTCCTCCGAGAGCTTCGGTTTCCTCCCACAGTCCAAAAACATGCGCTTTAGGTGAATTGGAGACTCTAAATTGCCCCTACGTCTATTTGTGAATGTGTGTGAATGGCAGTCTGTTATTCTGTGTCGGCGTTGTAAACGACTGGCGACTTGTCCAGCATACACCCTGGACAGGTCGCCATCATATGCTATGGCCTTCGCTGTCACCCTCTGTCAACCCAATTTAAATATACTCTTTTCTCCTCTTATTATCATAACTATCATTTACACAGTGTCAATGTAGACTGTACTTATGTATTCATATCATTATGTTCTGTTGCATCGCAGCATTTACCTAAGTGCCTTTTATTGTAGTGCTCCACATAATCAACTGTTTTAGCTGTCCATCCAGTCAGCATCATGACTCCAGGATTTTCTGATTGCTTTAGCAAGTGGCTGATCAGATATCTGATATTTAAAAGCAGTCAGTTTCTAAATTACGAGCCATTGCAGTTAATTCAGTATTTCAGTATGATGTTTAAAATAATACCCGTTTCACTAGGTATACAAACTGTTTTCAGGCAGTCTCTACACAGCCACTTTATCCGTTTTGGCCTTTTCCAGCATCCGTACCGTAAATGCAGGAGGAGACGCGCAACAAAATCTTCCACCACCACCACCATTGCAAACACGCACACACACGCACACAGGCTTCAGTTTGTTAGTTGCTATGGTTACCACACTCGGTTACTGGTGAGCAAACGATGAAAAAAGTTTAAACTGACCAAGAATGGATAAAGGAATGCCCCAAAGCAACGGTAAATAAATTTCTATTGAAATACAGTTACCTGTACATTATTATTTTATATCGGCACTTCAGTTGGTCACGTTACCTGGTCTCTCACTGCTCTGTTTATGACTCGTATTTCTACCTGTATACGGATATTTAATAAGCTCGAACCGACTGTTTTGTGGACAACCTAATAGAGGACGAGGCTGGGAGGGAGAATCTTCTTGCCAAACCCACCTGCTTCATCATAGTTGGAAGACCGGTAATTTCTCTCTCTTCTACACACACACACACACACACACACACACACACTGCACAGTTAGAAATGGTTTCCAACAGGTAGCACATCCATAAATACTTGATAACCACACCCCACAATGGCGAAAATGTAATTTTGATAACATTTCAGTGACGGATGGTCCTCGTCAAGTAAAAGTGAAGATGTGAGCACACGTGTATGAAATGTCCTATCATCATTTCCTTTTCTATATAATCCCTTAAATGTATGCGAGGACAATATGCCGAGTCCTCAGCTCTTAATTTCCCATCAGTTAGCACCACAACAAAGCTTTGTCGCCTGAGGAAACTATGCATGGAGCAAGGAGCTACACGTGTCAAACATGTAATTGTGTCTTTTTTAAATATTATACTGGACATTTACTAACAGATTAAGTCAAAATTAAGCCCTGTCAAAATTAAACCAGGGCACTCCCAGACACTTGTCATCTCTGATACCCATGTCATGTGACTCAGTGACTCCATTTCAATTTTGTGGCATTTTATGCGGCAGGGTGTTGGCAAATCCACCTTGGCCAAAAAAATTGCAGAGTCCTGGAAGTGTATCTTGATTGATGGTAAGTACCCCCCCCCCTCCCTTTTACCAACATCATGTCTATGCACATCATTTCAGGTGTTTTTCATCCTCTTTTACAATATTTCAGATGCAGATCTGCTCAACACACACATAAAAAATAAAACAACGCAAGGCATAAAGGTGAGTAATATATTCTGCATCATGATACAGAACAGCTAACCATCCCTTTAGTGCGTCATGTTTTTTCAGGTGTTTTTCATAGTCATTAAGGTCCCTAAATTGCCTTGTCTGACAATTATAGCTCCTAAAAACTCTATCTGAGGGGAAGAGCATACCAGAAGATCAGGTGCTGCAGCTGATTCTTGCCAGGCTTAACTCACCGGATGTGGAGCACTATGGTGAAGCATCTACTCTCAGTTCATTTAATCTGGCTCAGTGCAGTGATCGTGCATGCAAATAAACCTCGGAATTACCAAATGTTGTTCGTGTTTATGTTATGTCTAATGTGACCATCAATGATGACCACAGCAAGCTGTCATGCTCTGCCACTGCTTGTATTTCATGGCTCAATGTGCTGTGATACAGGATACGTGCTGAGCTGCCTGCCATTCATGTCAGAGGACTGTCTGAAGATCCATGAGCAGATTGAACTGATCAAAAACCTCAAGCTAACACCTGATTTCATCATTAATATCAAGGTTAACATCATTGCATCTTTTTTGGTTTTGTATAGCTTAACGCAGCAATTGATTCATTTCTTCAAGTTAGTAAGTTTCTTCAATATCTGTTCTTTTTTAATGAAATGTGTCATTGGTTTAATTATGAACATAACACTCCCATCTTCCACTAGTGTGCAGACAAGGACCTGGCCCAGAGGATGTCAGGTCTGAAGCAGTACCCAGAGACAGGGCAGCTATACAACAGGGAGCAGTGGAAGCGTGAAGAGGTGCACATCAACAAGAAAGAGAACGAGGATGAGGAAGTGGAGGATGAAGAGGAGCAGGTATGGCTCAAGGGAAAACACCTCTTGCCACTGTGTTTAACCTTTCCTGTGTTTAGCGTTAGGGTATTATGATTGTACTCCAGTACAAGTATATTAATATAATTATTTTCTGCAATACCCCATTTGTTATGCTGTATTATAAGGTAAGGTGTTTGATTTGGGTTTTGCTTATTTTTAGAGGACTTTTTTCAATCTAATTAAGTTTAATATTACCTTAAACTTTAAACCTTAAACAAGAAAGCCGTGAAAAAAGCCATGATTTCATATCATACTAATTGGGTTTATTTTTGCTTGCAGGCTACTGAAGAGGAAGTCCAAAAGGATATTATTGACCAGCTGGTGTGGATACCAGAGAATTTGGCCAGAAATGCTTTTATTAGAATCAGCATGTACAAAGATACCATGCTCAGACCACTGGAGGTGAGTTATCTGGGACTGCACGTCCCCTCAAACATTAATTAAGAAGTTAAAAAAACTTGTCACCCCCACACACATTATGCAGCTGTTAGAGGAGTTAACTGTGTGAAATGAAGTCATCCATTTCTAGCACAACATAAAGTATGATGTTTGTTTTTGGACTGTAGGCGTAATTTTTTTCTCATGTCGCAGTCAGGGTCATTGTTCTTACATGCCAGGGTGCAGAGCCAGATTTCATCATCCTCTTAAGCTTTGTCAGCTTTGGATCAGTGCTGGTAGTCAGCATTATTTTTAAAGTGCCAAATCAGAGTGATGAGATGTGTCATTCCGCTGTGTTGGGTGAAAATGGCGCCAGTGTTTCTGAGATGTTAAAAAGAGTTTACTATCCAGTTCAGGGATGTATCATCGTATCATGTTTTGTCAGAATCTGAATTGTGACATCATCTGAGATATCACTGCTGATGTATAGATGGAGCAACAGATGAAGACAGCCTAGTCCGAACGTTTTATAGTCACAAACCCAGTTTTCTGTAACGTTCTTTTCTAAAAAAAAAAAAAAAATCATGAGGGTTTAAATGAATTGACCTACCGACAAAAGTAAAATAACTCACACTGAAACTTTTATTGAGCCAGTGTAAGTTAACCGACTTTTTTTTCAGGACTACATGACGAACCACAACCCACTCTACCTGTTGGAGTTGGATGGAAACAAGACACCTGAGGAGCTACACTCGGTAGAGACTCTAAGGATAAATGAACCATCTTCAGGAAATACATGCTACAGTCGTAGAAACTATATAATAAACAACATCATTTTGCATATCATGTGCTGTTGAATTGATTTTTTTCACCAAAGGAAGTTTTTAATAAGCAGCCAATATTTGTCTGGTGCTGGCTTAAATGTGAGACAGGAGTATTGTCTGCGTGAAGCATGTGTGTGAGCGTAAACGTGCACGTTCAACTACCTATGTATTCTTTGGACTGACGTTAGTTTGTTAATTGTTTTGTCTTCAGTGTGTAATGTCCCGTCTTGGATCCATGGCAATAAAACGTGTCTCGATTCCCATCCTCCTCCACCAGACTGATTATGAAGAATTGCCAGAAGATGTTGACACGGTCTGAAATTAATGACCATGTTTTTATTTTTCTTCAAAACACAGTCAGTTATGTGAATGCCTAAAAACCACCAGTATTTCAAACGTTTTTTGAACAATAAACACACAGGTGATACTTAGGTTTGTGTTGTTTTTTTTTTTAAATGATGCACGAACATTTGTTTTAATAATCTTTTCCCACTGAATCCACTTTGAATTTAACTAGAAGTAGTTTAATCCTGAGTTCATCTCTTTTCAGGAGGACCTACTGAGAATTATGTCCTCTTCCAGGATAGTGGCCCCTGGCTTTAGGTGGAGAAGAAGCCGCTGGGGCCGAAACTGTCCTGTTGCTCTAAAGGAGGGCCAGGTCATGCTTGGCAAGCCTGAATTATCTGTAGGGTGAGTGTTCTTTATCAGGCTGTGGCCGGGTGAGGAATCTATCCAGTAGTTTATAGTTTATAGTGAGACTGTGTGAAACTGTAAGCCGACTCTCATTTGAATCCCTGTACAGCTTCCAGGACAAACTGTACATCCTCTCATCTCAGGAGTCCTACCAGAAGTTTGTCACAAACCCCAGACGGTACTTACTTCCTCCAATGCCCAGGCCACCTTGCAGGGTTTCCATCATTGGGCCCCCTCAGGCAGGGAAGAGCACCCTATGTAAGCTTCTAGCCCAGCACTACAACGCATTGGTGTTTGACATGGAGGAACTGGTGCAGCCACTTCTGGCCAAGGCTGAACAGGAGAGACTTGACAAAATGAAAGCGGAGACTACACAGCTCGCTATAGAGAAAATCAAGATGAAGATGGAGCAGGGTGGCGGACAGAATTCAGGCAAGTTGAGCTTTGTATATGATGATTATATTCACCTGTACAGTCATATTGTAATTTCTTGTACAATGAAATAGCTGTAACACAATGTGCTCAATAACTATTCTGCGTACAAATGTGTTATTTTACATGTCAGATTTTTAAATTGCAATAAATTACATTTAATACAGTACTGTGAGCCTGTGGATTGTTCGGTCATATTTGAATTGAACTTGTGATATTTTACTTCATCAGATGAAACCAATTCTGTAGAGGGTAAGATATTAAAATACTCTCCTTACTATTTATGTCACTCTCTGACACAAACACACATGCAGACAAACAGACATGGATGAATTATCCTTTTTTCAGTCTTTTACTTGTACTGTAACTATCATAGCGTAGTCTATTGGCGCTGAATCTTTGTGTGAGAGATTCTGTAACAAAATGGACCTTTAGTGTTTAATATCTGAATTTGCGTGCCAATGTTTTCCGTTGTTCTAAGTGACAGAGGAGCATCCAGAGGTGAAAGCCATGGTGCTTAGTACACTGGAAGAAGCCAAACAACTGAGCGCATCTCCCTTTGGCCTGTATGCTCAGGTACTGGAGAACCGTATAAAAGAGGTATGTCCAAGATCTAAAACATGGCAGCTGCATTTACACAAGCTTTTTGGTTCTGAAAAACGTTTGCGTACACATTAATATACTTCTAATATTCAGGATACCCAACCATCCCTTCTGCAACTGTATTTGAGACTGTTGTTAGAATTTTTTTAATTTATTGAATTTATTTGTACATGTATATTAAACTCAAATGTTGCCATTTGACGCTAATAAGGTTGATGTTACAGATTGAAGAGGCAAACACAGATGCAGAGCTCAGGGCTGGCTGGGTGCTTGACAACTTTCCCATGAACTTCTCCCAAATGGATGCCTTACAGCAAGGTGAAATCCTGCCAGACATCCTCTTTTGTCTGAGAGACAGTGGTGGAAATCAAGGTGGGAGACACATAAACAAAACACACAAGCAAGTTGTTGTTCTATTTAAATATATAGACTTCTTTCAGTGTTCATGCATCATTTCACTGTTTCACAGTTTTGAAGAGATTGTATGAGATGAACAAGGAGAACGTGGACAAAGCAGTAAGGAAGAGGCTGCAGGACAAACAGTCTGAAAAGGAGAAAAAAGCCCTGTAATCGCAGATAAAATGATGCTTTAAGATTTTGCAGTTTGTTATATCTGAGCAGGATTGTTTATGCATCTGATTTTCTACTTCATTTCTCTCCATATTAGAGACCAGAAGGAGCAAGAATCAGAAATGCACTCAAATCTAGAGACGGTAATTGAGGAAACTGATGGTGTGTATTATCTGTCTATGAAGCAGCCTAAATTCCCAAACCCTCCGTGAGCCTGTAAATTTAAAGCAACATTGTTTTTGTCGCGTTCCTTTTTTTTGCAGAAAATCCTGAGCAATCTGACACCACAAGCCCTGTACACCCTGACGTTGTCAAAACGGAAGGTGAGGCATTATTATTAAATGCCGTTGTTTTTCAGATCAAAAATGCAAATTGCGCTCACTAAGCGGGGAACACAAATTCTGACTCACGTCTCAGTATTTACACACTTTTCATTATCTCCCTCTCCTTCTCTGTTGCTCAAGCTGTGACACTACCTCATCATTGGGAGTTGGGTTATCCTGACGGTCCAGAGATGAATGACTATAAACTGCAACTGCAACGGTTTGAATCCGAATGGGAGCAAATGAAGTCTGCTCTAAATGTTGCCTACTCAGTACTGGAGATTGATGGCAAAAGCCCTGAGGACTTGCTTCAAGAGATGGTCCTTCAAATGGAGAGTGAGTTTAGCCCTTCTCAAAGTTTCACAGTCTTGAGTTTTTTTTACATCACAAATCTCATGTCTTTCAGTTTAAAAGAATATAGACAACAATTAACTGCATACATTTAAAATTATTTTGCTGTTTTTAAAGCTTTATCTCAATCAAGAGCTACTGAGACTAGGATTTCTGTTATATATCCCGCACTAACAATTGCATTTGTTAGTATTCTCTCTGCCATTGCTTGAATAAAGGAATTAATATACAGTTAAATATTTATATTAATTAGCAGTTAAATTCAAATTTGGCACATACAGTACATTAGTTTTGGCCATGCGCATAACTATGACAGATGTTTTTAAATTGATAATAGAATATTAATGATCCCCTTGACAACGTGACGTTCCACCAGTTGAAGAAAAACATACACTCAATCTGTGGTTTACATGCATGATCTTCAGAGCCCTTCAAGTATGTGCCTTGGGAGCTGTCATCCTTGGACCTACACGAGGAGGCTGAGGATATCGAGGCCTTAGCAGAGCTGGAGAGGGCCAAGGAAGGCAGCAGTGACAATGACTCGGCAGGGGACGAGGATGAAGTCATTAAAGTGAGGCGTCTTTTCAATTTAAAGCCTCAATCAGTGTTCTTTTTCTGAATTTAAAAACTACAGGTTTATTATCCTAGTTATAATTGAAGAGACTGAAGATACTGCTTTGTTGACAAATATTAATAATATAAAAAAAAAAAAATCTTAAACAGCATCTCCTCCCTCTCAATGAAAGCAGGTGGACACAACGGCCAAGAGATTAATGGGTGACACTCATCATTTCTGCCCTGTGGCCTTAAAAAACCATAGCGTCCTATGGCCCTGCACGGATGAAATTGCAGCCAAGTACCGTGAGAAGATCTACTACTTCTCCACCCAGGAAGCAAGAAATGCCTTCTTTCAAAACCCTACACAATTTATTGCAAAGACTGAGCCTCTCAAGGTACAAGCTGAAATGAGACAAGAAAGAAAATAATAAAATTGAAAAAAAAATCCTCACTTGTTTCTTATCTTCTTCTATCCAAGCCCCCTGCCCTGCGGGTCTTTTTGCTTGGCAGCCGTGGGTCAGGCAAGACCTCTCATGGGGACTGGCTCGCCCAGCAGCTTGGCGTCTTCCATATTCAGTTCAGGGAGCAGCTGCAAATGCTCATCATGGCCAAGACAAAGAAGGGGGTGCCTTATGCTGATGAAGTAGAGTCTTCGGAGGAGTCTCCTGAGGACTTGGAGGCCCTGATAAAGGATGCCAGGGTGGGGGACGGAGAGGAGGGGACGGAGGATACCTTTGAGGACATGAATGACATGGAGGTCACCCTAAATAAACTTTGTCTGTAGCAAGATTTACCACTCTTATGTTGCCTCAAATCTGTTTTCTAGTTAGAACCAATAGTGGGTGAATTATGATATAATCTGACACTGAATTATTATGTTTTTGCTTTTGTGTGTCTACAGCAGGAAGTGGTGCTGACTGATGAGGAAATGGCCATCAAAGCCTACCTCTCTGATGGAGATCCACTGAGTCCACAGATCCTGGACATGGTTATCGCACCATACTGGAAACAAGAACCATACATGTAGTCGTACACACACACACACACACACACACA
Organism: Xiphias gladius; assembly: GCF_016859285.1. Classification (NCBI taxonomy): domain Eukaryota; kingdom Metazoa; phylum Chordata; class Actinopteri; order Istiophoriformes; family Xiphiidae; genus Xiphias; species Xiphias gladius. Next base: position 13,042,086 of record NC_053403.1, on the reverse strand, counting down.
AAAACACACTTCCTGCCCTTCCAGTGAAGGAAAAGGAAAATTTTGACATTTTGGGAAATATGCTTATTTGCTGTTTAAGATATTAGTTTTATGCTAAGCCAAATTATTTTAGCATAAAACTTGCTTCATTTAGCATAAAGACTGCAAATGGGGGAACAGCTACCCTGGCTCTTCCAAAAGTAACACAAACTACCTACAAGCAGCTGTAACCAGCTCACTAAAAACAACGAATCGTCCTATTTCCAGTCTTGTGCTAAGCTAGGTCAGATGGCTGCTGGTGATAGCTTCATATTTAGCTTACAGATGTGACTTGGCAAGAAAGCAAATAAGCATATTTCCCAAAAATACTGAACTTTTCCTTTAATAAATTAGTATATAAATTTCTCAATCTCTCATGCTCCTTTTCTGCTTCTTAGACCCCAAAAAACAATGTCGGACCATTACACATATACACTTCCATACATATTTTACACTTTATTGACCTACATTCCTATTCCTTATATATACATTTTGCTGTATTTATGTACATTGCTTTTATGTAGTAATGTAGTTTGTTTTTTTTTTTTTTTAATTTTTATGAACACTTGACACCACAAGGTATTTTTCTGACCTAAACATTCTATCTTGTAGGTCCACAGGTTTTATTCTGGAGGGTTTCCCACATCATCCCGATGAGGTGCAGTACGTGATGCAGCAACAGCTTTTCCCTGACATTGTTGTCATCATGGCGGTGGATGTCACAGATGTTCAGAAACGTCTGTTGCCGACCTACCTGGAGAAGTGGCGTGAGCGTCGCAACCATCATGAAGCACGGCTGAACCTCCTTCGTGATCTGCGCAAGAAAAACCAGGTAAGGATTCTGGTAATATAATTTTTCTGCCAGCTGCATTATGAAGCATTAGTTGTGCTCTCTGCCCTGAGAATGAATGTAGTTTGTGTCAATATCTGACACACAATCTTTGATCTCTTTGGTAAAGGAGGAGAACATTTTCAGGAGAAGGGCTGAACTCACGGCAGAGAAAGGTGCTACGAAAGCCAAAACAAAGGTAAGCCATCTCATCATATCCACGGTCATCACCTCTCCATCACTGATTAAATGCTCCTTCTACTCTTCACCATCTAACTGAGTAGTTTGGGTTTTGTGAGGATGAAGAAGACGATGAAGAGGAAGAAGCTGCAGATAATATAGAGGATGAGATAGAGGCCATTCTGGAGGAGGAGTTTCCTTTAGAAGAGGATAACGAAGACACTGAGACTTATGAGACAGAGGAAGCAGCCACTGAGAGACTGGAGAGGGAGATAGAAGAGCGTTTCGTGACAGATGAAAACCACCTCGTTACTGTAACGGTACAAGCACACATTTTTTCATGTTTAGGAAGAGCTCTACACTGTAAAGTAGTTGTACGTTACTTACCCTCATATATTCTGCTTTGTGCTTTTCTATAATTAGGGCCTGCTGAGTGAGCAAAACATACCCAGCGTCTCAATCAGTGCATCTCGCAAGCTCCGAATCGTGCGGCATCAGCTGCTCCAGAAAATGCAGCCTCTGCTGACTAACAGGGAGTCACTCTTCCAAAAATGTCAACCCATCCCATACAGCCTGGCACAGAAGCTGCTGCTCTCCTCTTACAAGCTCCACAGTGCCTTTGGCTGCTGGGATCCAATCAAGGTATTCCTAATTCAGGAATGGCCTCATCGTCAGTGGGATGAGGCTTTGATAAAAGCTCTAGACGTAATCTCATATACAAGTACACATTGTTTCTCTTGTGCTTACATGTTAATCAGCAGAACACTCAAATTCCCTCTAAATAGTTTAGTGTATTTTAATATGTTGTTTATCCACACACATCCCCCCTCTACAGCAATACAAAGAGAGAGACTTAATCCAGCCTCTGCAGTGGCCTCTCAGTACCACATATCCCCTGATCTTCCATCAGTATATCTACTTCTTTGCATCTAAGGAGAACCGCAACACATTTATGCTCAACCCCTTGAAGTACCTTAGGCAGCCCAGGCCCTCCCCATCCTTCCCTGTCAAAATGGCTGTCCTTGGACCACCCAAATCTGGAAAAACTACTGGTAAGACTCGCAACAGCTGATAAATATCTGCTTTCTCTTTTGATTGTCTCTCTTTTTTCTTTTCTTTTTGGTCTTCATTCTTCTTGGTTCTCTCCAGTGGCACAGATGTTTGCCCAAAAATATGGCTTGGCGCGGCTGTCCATTGGCTGTGTTGTGCGTATGGTGCTTAACACTCAGGAGCACACTGATCTGGCTGTCCAGATGAAAAAGCATCTCTCCCAGGGCCTCGTTGTGCCTGATGAACTGGTTATTCAGTGTCTGGAGGTAGTGCTCATGAGCTCAGTCTGCAGCACACGAGGGTAAGACGGGGCATGTGGGCATGAAAAGATCCTAACTTTTGCCTTAATAAAATCACTGCCACTTGAATTTTGTGTTTCAAGACAAAGACTACACTCTTAGTTATGACTATCATGAAACCTGCACAGGCTTGAGGATGTTTTTGAAGACAACATTTACTTATTTGGCATTCCAGGTATGTATTGGATGGCTTTCCGATGACACTGAAGCAGACAGAGCTCATGGGCTCTCGGAGCATCATTCCCATGATAGTAGCTGAGCTTGAGCTGGACACAGTGGAGGTGCTGAAGAGAGGTCTTGTGGACAAGATAAAGCCCAACAAGTGAGAAGACTCATTCACAACAATAAGAATGATAAATATATAGAAATCTTGTATTTTCTTTGTGGGTACAGTCTGAGAGCTTTTTAAAATCACAAGCCTTCAAAGTTAATGTTACAAAATGTTTGCTCCTGCCCCTTTCTCCTCACATTATAGGCCTCACCTGATGCATGACAGCTCTGAGATCCTCCACATTCGTAACTCTTGTTACAAGCAGGAGATGGAGCAGGTGAGGAAACATTTCCAACAACAATATCAGAACTGGATTCGGCTCGATGGCTTAAGGAGCAAATGGTGGATCTGGAACAGCATTATAAAAGAAGTCAGTATCAGCATGACATATATCCACCACTACCTGGAGAGGACACAAAGTGGTAAGTACTGGAAGCTTAACAAGGCATCCACTCAGCAGGGCTTTTTACACCTGAAGATAAAAAAACATTTCTAACAAATTGAAAATCTATGTCGTGAGGATTGTTTAAGATAGATCCATCTTCTTTCAACTGATCATTGATCTGTTTTTAATTTCTCATAGCAGTTTGCAAAAAATAACTTACAAATGCAGCTGCAGCAATTAAATAACAAAAATAGACGAAAACAGAGAAATGAACTTAAAAAGGAAAATAGAAAGTGGGTAAATAATAAACATAAATCTAGATCCATCTTATGATGACAAATACCAGGTCATCCTCCACATGCTTTTCAATGTTGCAGGTCGAGCGGCCTGCATCAACAGACTGTGCATCACACCCAAGGAGCTGCACTATCGGCTTGGAGAGTTTGGCCAGTACTGCCCTGTCTGCCTGGCTCTACATCACCACCTGGTGGACTGCTCAGAAATTGTGGCCTTGACTCATGCAGCTGAGCACAGAGGACAGTATTACAAGATGTGTGGCGAAGGCCATCTAGAGGTCAGTGCTGTGGAACTTTAGGACAGTTTCACACAGATATCAAATGCTCAAAGGTGGAAAGTTGTTCTGCTTTTCAGATGTTTCGAATTTTGTTTGATTTTTGTCATTACCGAGGGGATTTCATGATTTATAAATCATACAATGAAATCGTAAAGGATAAAATGTATGTTATCTGTGATTGAAGAAAATACATTTTATATAATGTATTGCTCTCTCAACCACAGAGGTTCCTGTCCACTCCAGATCAATTTGTGACTCCTGGCTGCCCACACACTCTCCCAAAACCCCACCTGCTGCCAAGAAAGCTAACTGAGATTCAGGTGAAGAACAGGTTTCCACAGCAAGTTGAAATGAAGGGCTTTTGCCCCATCACGTACCTGGATGGAAAGCAAAGGTACAGTATTCAACCTTTTAAGTGTGTACCTGACTGGATTCTTTATGGTGTGAAGGCAATTAGTTCTTCTCAAGATCCAGCTCCACAGAAAAAGTAAATTCAGAAACGCAGATGATTCATGTAGGATTCAGGTATGAAGACGTATGTTTTTTTAGACACAATATGTACTGTATACTGACCAAACCACTCCTTTAAATGGATAATTTTAATAGAGACAAACTCAAACAACTCTTACAACTGTTGTTTCAAATCAATCAGCATGTGTTTGGATTGACATTCATTTATTAATGGATTAATAGAGGATTTCGTGTAGCAGTATTAACAACGTTATTTTGCGTTAGTAAATTTATAAGTGATCCCTGGCCCTTTTTACTAGACTGAAGATTCTACATAAAGTGCATTTTGCAAGCACATAGTGTAAACCTAATGTCAATAATAATGACACAAAATACCTGTCCAGGGTGTACCGCTCCTCTCGCCCAATGTCAGCTGGGATTAGCTCCAGCCCCCCCGTGACCCTCAAAGGAAAGTTGGTGTAGCTAATGGATGGATTGACTCAATTAGCGTCAGATCTCTTCTTACTGCCCACAACTCTTTACAACATTTGATAGTTTTCTATTCATGGAAGGCTTATTTGTTCTTAGGTATGAAGCCCTGGTTCGAGGAAAGTTGGAGTATGCTGTGGAATACAGAGAACGGATCTACATTTTTGAGACGAAGCAGAAACAGGACAAGTTTTTGAGGTGTGGTGTCAGTCACTCATGTTTTCTGCTTACAGGGACTTTCAATTGTGCAAATCAATGTACAATGCATATATCACACTTCAGATGAGTCTTCCTTCTACTGCCACTACAATAAAGAAGATGGTGCAAAATTATTTTGTCTTGCTAAATTTTGGTCTATTCAGTAAAACTTGGTGTCCACACATTATCTGTCAAGGACTCCTGAAACCTACTGGGACCAGAGACTGCCCAGTAAAGTTCCTCCTCTTTGTGAGCCTGTACCCCTCACCTCCCTTCCAACATTGGGTTACCTGGAACAGGTCAAACACACTCAAACACACATAGAAAATTCCGTAGTAGTTCCATCTGCACAGATTTCATAATGTCAACAACGATATAAGTGCTTTTTTTGAAGTGTTTATCAGCTCGGCTTTGATTGAAGTCTGTATTTTGTAGGGTGTGGCAGTAGCAGTCATCAAGGCCATGACAGCTGTTGGGTGTCTTAAACCAAAGTATCCCTTCCTCAGTATACAAAGATCAGCACTCCTCTATGTGGCCTTCTATCTGAAAGGTAAACAAAATTCAAGGTTACCTCAGGTCAAAATAAGACATTATGTGTGAAATGCTTAGATTGAATTAGAAGGATAGTAACAATGTTAGGTACTCTTTTCTTAGATATGAGTTTTTTTGTTTTGGTTCACTCTGTTTCTGAGCGAGCCCTTCAAAGTTTATACTTTTAACCTAAAAAACAATATTTTACCATTGCTTATAATTCTTTACTTTTGCTTTAGTAACTTTTAAAGCCCAGACTTTCACGTTTTTACTGTATTTTTCCAAATGTATTGTTTCTTTTATTTGTATAAGAAATGAAAGCTCACGTTTTTGCAGCTTTCAACAACAAGATTACAGACTACACTCGCCAGAAGTACAAAAAGAAGCTGGCCTTGTTTGAAGAGAACTGTGCGCTCATTCCCTACCTGAGCTCAACAATGAGAGGGAACTACAAGCCTCCCAGTGAACGTCCCATTGACTTCGAGTTCAAGCTGAACAGGTTCCTGGCCTTGGAAGACTTACCAAGAGCCAACTGCGTACTGTAGCTGTGACTGCTTTAAACTTCTGACGGTCACTGTGTTTGTATGGTGTGATGACCCGTTTGACAATTAAAGTAATCTGAAATATATTTTATGAGTAACCTGCTTTAAGAGTTTTTTTTATTAAGAGCTATCTGTAATAAAGCATCCTTCATCATCATGGCTGGAAAATTGATTTTACTTGGATCACTAACTTTAATTTTGCTTCTTTGAAGCTTGGCCATACACTCTTGTAAAGATTGCACTTTCCTTTTCATGTATTGCATTTTGAATAAAAATGAAATTAACATTAGGCATGTTTCTTCAAATTAAACGTAACAGAAGACAGTAAAGAGAATGGCCCCTGATATACACTAATGACTCTGCTTTAATCTGTCAATATATTACAAGTAACCCTAAATGAAATGTTAAGCCAGTTAAATGCAGAATTGATACAGAATATGATGGACTGGATATTGTCCTCTTTCAGTAGTCAGTGGCTCTGCAGGAGTTTCAGGTGTCTGCCATGTACACCCGTCAGGTTTCCCTAACAGTCGGGGAGTCCAACACACATTTCATAACAAATCGTGAGGTGTTTATTTTGCCAAATGTTCAAAGTATGCTGGGAAGCCCAGGTTGATTATCGACAAGGCAACTGCACCAAACTAGGTGCAATATGTAGGCCAGTGAAGTGGGGTCCTACAGTGGGGGCCTGCAATATTCCCAAGTCATGAGGCCGTGTTATTTAGAGGTTTCCATCCAGTCTGCAGCAGGTACACATTGTAAGTTTCTGTCCCGGACCATAATGAGTTGAGATGACTCTTACCGATAAAATAGCATCAACAATAAATCCCCTTTCTGTTTAAAAACGAACATCTATCCCTTTTTGTAGCTGATCTTGACACGGAAAGTTTAGGTTTTTTTCCTTATCGTATTTTTCCATCGTTAATTTATAAAGATTTTATTTTGCTTTTTATTTATATTTTATTGAGAGTGTATGTCAGTGATTCAAAGTATGATTAGTAACTGGCACATTTACATCAGTCAGATTACCATTCATTAGGATATACCATGGACTGAATGTGTTATATTAAGTCACAGCCAATACAGTGGCCTTTATTGTCAAACGTTCAAAAGTATACATGAACCGATTAGGATCGATTGCCTTTTATTTTATTTTGATTCATTCTCACACGTTCAACAAACATTTTTTTTTTCAGTGAGGGTTTTTATTAATGTTTACGTTACATAGTCTAACATTAAAAGTTAGTTAGTTACATTAAAAGTCTTCGCAGTTGAGACGTGACGATAATTCGCATAGTTAAAGAAAAAAAAGAGAAAAAAACATAACAAAAGTCGATCTCGCTTATTTACGCGAGATTTCCGGTGGACTAGTGAGCGCGAATTCGATTAGCTGCCCAGTGGTCCTTCCCATCATCAGCTGTGTGCTGTGCGGTTGATGCAAACTAGGTAAGCTGTTACCCCATAAGCTATCATAGCAGTCGTCTCAGTTTCTTATAAAGATGCAAAACTAACCACAAACTACTCAACTGCCATCTACCTACGTAATAACTTTCTGTTTAGCACGTAACGTTAGTTAGCCAGCTAAGCTAGGTCTGTAACGTTGCTAACCCGATGTAACTTGCTACTGCTGCTGTCAATGTTTAACTTAACCTTCGGCCACTATTCTGAAAGTCCTCATACATTGAGGCTGCCGAAAGACATTACGCCAGCGAACAATGCCAAGAAATGTGACAGTAGTGTTTTAGCTGGAGAATGAGAATCGTTGTTCGAAGTTCAACTACAACCATGACCCCAAGCTAGTAACTCTGGTGTGTGTTTACTTTCACTTTCCTTTCTCTCGAAAAAGTAGGTTGTCTAGGATGTCTAAAAGGAAAAGCAGCTCTGTCAATGAAAACCCAAACAAACGGGTCAGATCTGTCCAGGAGGAAGAAGAGGAGAATGAAAATATTGATGATGGAGACCAGGACGATCCTCTACTGAGTAATCAGGTACTATATGTAAACTCACTGTCATGCTATATTACATTAGTTTTAGTTTTTGTCTTTACAAAGAAATTATATCTATGTGTTAATTTCTTATAATTCCATTACTCTTAGTTGATTCTCTGGGAAAAAATAAGAATTGCACAAGGTAAATACATTACATTTGTATCAACCTGTATATGTGGCGTGGATTGGAGTGAAGTGACCGAAATAACTTGTGTTTAGGTGCAATGTGCTGGTGAGGTGGTGAGTGATGCAGGGATTGTGGAGAGCATCACATTGAAGAACTTCATGTGCCACTCACTCCTCGGCCCGTTCACTTTTGGCTCCAATGTCAATTTTGTTGTTGGCAACAATGGAAGTGAGTGCAACCACTTAACCAGTGAGGTATTCCAGAAAAGAGGATTAGCAAAGTATTCAGACATTTAAAGCTGAAATTAAAAGAAAAACCCTTGTTTCCCAGTCCAGAAACTAGGTTTACTGCCTTAAACTTGTGGGAGGTTAACATAATCATAGCCCCGTGGTCCAGACCTGTTTTCAGGCTCAACTCTCTATAAATAGGCTAAACTTATGTTACCACCTTTTGACTGGTCTGAAACTTTTCTCTGATGCTGTGTCCTGGCAGGTCTTTATCTTGTTATACTATGACCATAAGTCAGATAAAGGTCAGGCCCATATCAGTTTATAGCGGTCACATAACAATTTTAGTGAACTCGTTTGCTTTTATATTCCTGAGAAAAAGACTTTTGGATAAAATTACCATCATAGCCACGTTTTTGAACGTAACAGGCTCACCTTTAACTATCGTTTAAAAATTTTGTACAAGCTAAATGAAAATATATGAGGTTACTAAATTGAAGAATTTATTAAGATTAGAATTACAAAGAAGATGACAGCCAGCAGCATAACGAGGCTCTTGTTTCACCTACTACATCATCTGATGAAACCAATAAAGTCCTTGTATAGAAAAATATTTTTCTAATTACAAGTAAGCGCAAACTATCTTGCCTCACAAATAATTTTGTTATAGTTTTACATTCCTCTCAGAGCCGTGTTAGCAAGATATAAGAGATGAGCAGTGATAGAATGAACTAATTAGTCATTACCCGTGTTGTGATTTTGATTTCATAAATTCCACAGTGAACTACTAAATATTGGTTTTGTTTGTGCTGCTTGATTGTGAAATGCTTTCTTTCGTCATACTATGTGTTTAATATGTGCTGCTCTGTGGCCATTAAATTGAAAAGGTGTCCCTTGAAATATCCATCATTAATTGATGTGATTGGTGCTTGACCCCTTGCACCCGCAGTTTTAAGTTGTGCAACTGCATTTATTATGAATGATAATGTTAGCCCTAAGTTGGCTCTGTGTCATTCTGTAAACCTAAATCATTTTTTTATGTAAACTGTAGTCAGGCTTTTCACTATAGGTTAACCTTCTTTCCTGGAATGCTGTCTATTCTTTTGTGTCTGTCTTTTCTTCCATTTAGTTCTTCTGTTTATTACAGTGTTGACCTTTTTTTTTTTTTTTCTGTGCACAAACTGCTTGCGTGACAGGTGGAAAGAGTGCCGTCCTGACTGCTCTCATAGTTGCTTTAGGTGGGAATGCACAGGCCACAAATAGAGGATCTTCCCTCAAAGGTTTTGTGAAAGAAGGAGAAAGGTAAAGATTGTGTAATAGACGATCATTTTTGTCATGTTGTACCTGAGACAGGCTGTAGTTTCCTTTTAAGGGCAGTAGAGGCAGAAAATTTTGTGAATATGATGTTTTGGCTCCTCCTGCTCAAACTCCCAGCTTTCTTGCTTGTAGTGTCAGGCATGGTACACTGAGGAGGCACTACAAATTTGAAAATGCATCATTTGTCTGTTGTCTTTTCTTTTAGAGAGAGCATGGCTCTCATATCCCATCATAAATGTGAAATTGTGTGAAGTGTCACACACAAAAGTAAGTTCTTTTTTAAAAGCTGCATCACTTGACTCTGAGTAGATTTTAATGTGTGTTACTGTTTCTTCAGCTCAGCTGATGTGTCGATTACCCTGCGTAACAAAGGAAGAGATGCTTACAAACCTGAGGTGTATGGTCCAGCCATCATTGTAGATCTAAGAATAACACGCGAGGGGTTGAGAACCTATAAACTGAGGACCAAGTCAGGTAAAGACCAGGAAGGGTTATGGGTTTCTCATTTTCAGTATTTTGTTAAGAGACCACTGCTACATCTCGGCACAACAATATACAGTGTCATATTTCCACCAAGTAAATTTAAAGTTGACCATCTTTTTAAAAAAAACAACAACAAAAGAGGCTTTTCATTTATGTTATTTATTTCAAAATTACAAAACACTGCTGAAGAGTAATAGTATAAAAGGAATAAAAGGAAAAGACAAAGGCAAAGTTTTGCAATACTGATTTGCAACTATAACACTTCCAGTAGCTGCCTGAATAATTCTCATTAACCATTAAGAATTCATAAACATTTTTCTCCTCTTGTAGGTCAACTTGTCTCAACCAAAAAGGAAGAGCTCATGTCCATCCTGGACAATTTTAATATTCAGGTATGAGCAACGCAAGTCTTGTATGCAATGTTGTTTAAACTTTGTCACGACAAAATGAAATCCTGTGGAATAAACCTGAGTTGCTGTGTTGGTGAGAAGGAGTCATTAACTGGTTTTCTTCCAAAGGTCAACAATCCAGTGTCAGTTCTCACTCAAGAGATGAGCAAATACTTCCTACATTCCAAAGGAGAGGGGGACAAGTATAAGGTTTGTGTAAAGTAATTCTATATGACTACATTTTTAAATGAAAATATTTTTATCTGTTGTTCTTGGGAATTTTGACTGAGACAGATTTTCTTGCTTACAAATTGTGATTTTATTTATTTATTTTTTTTTTTTAAATGATCATTCATCTTGCTCAGTTTTTTATGAAAGCTACACAACTGGAGCAGATGAGAGAAGACTTCATCTACATCAAAACCACCAAGCATGTCACGGAGGATAAAGTGGGGCAGAATAGTGAAGTAAGAATTAGTCTGCCTTCCATGTTTATTTTGAAGTATATTGATAAAGGACTATAATATGGTTAATACATTTTTAAGCTTCATTGTGGATGTAATTTATAAATGTATTTAATTTATTTAATAATGAGTTGAGTAGTGTAGCTAGACAGCTTAGCTAGTTTATATGACCATGTATGTCTATGTGACTATTACAGTGCTTGAAAGACTTGAAGCGGAAGTACCTGGAGAAAGAGGACCATTACAAGAGCCTGGCATCACTTGACGAAATGCACACGAAACTGGAGGAGCTGCAGAGGCAGATGGCTTGGGCGTTGGTGAGATCATACCCTCCTCCCAAAAAAAAGGAATTTCCAACCTTTGCCCATTCCTCTATGTCCCAGTGACACGGGATTAGTGCAACAATTACTTAAAAGATCATGGTTGTGAGAGTGTGTTAAATTTTGCAGGTGACAGAGATGGAGAAGGAGTTGGAGCCGATGAAGGAGAAGCTGCGCTCAGACAGACATTCCACGGAGAAATATGATGAGAAAGTGGACGAGTGGAAGGTGTGATACTTCTGTAGTACTCACCATATAGTTAAAAATGGCATGTATTTGATTCTCATCATCACAATTTTTTCATTTTCTAAGGATAACACCAGAATCATTAAAAAAAAAAACAAAAAAAAACACAAAAAAAGTGTGTATTTTTAGTATAATTGTAATTACGAGTAATTAAATAACTATTACTTCTGTTTGATTGTTCACACCACGGCTTTGCACTTGTCCATCTATAGCTCTCTTCTATCCTCTAACTTTTAACCCACTACTTCACTGATCTGTTTTTATGTAATCATGCAGAACAAGGTCGAGGAGGCTGAGAAGAAGTACAAGCAGATCCAGGAACGGTTGGAGGGAATCACCCAGCAAGTCCAGGAGCTCCAGCCGAAATGTGCTGAGCTCAAGGCCGAGGCCCAGAGACGTAATAGTCTTCTCAAAACCAGCGAGGTCAGGTTCTTAAGATTTGTCGTCAGTATTGTATATCTCTGGCATTGCCTCACATTTTCTTTTAATCAGCTGCACAAAATTGCAGTTCCAGTTGCTAACATGTTTTTAGTTTGAGTAATGTAGTCTATGTAAATCTCATATTTTTTAGTGTCTACAAAGGAACACGCTGTGTATCTCTTAACTTTTCCGAAAATGCTTACTCGTGCTCATCTGCATTTTTTCTGTTATCAAGTAATCTGTGGCAGAACAGCTTTGTCAGATATAATAGGACAGAGTTGTTTGACGATACTATTACAATTGTGACGCTTTTTTTGCAACTCATTAAATGACCAGTGTTTCTCTTCTTCATTTATGCGTGCACTCTAGGTGACTGTCCACCGATGCAAAGCTAACCTGAGGGACCTGGAAAAGGATAAGGTTCAGTTGTCCTCAAGGATAAATGATCTCAAGCTGAGGTACGTCTCCATCTGGTTTTCATGTCCGTCTCTTTTGCATTCAACCTAAACTACGTTTTCATTCTGTGTCAACTTCCCTGTGCTTTTCATCCCTCTTCTTATTTTTGTTATCGCTTTTTTGTTTGTTTTTTGTTTTTAATCTCTCTAGCATCAGTCAGACAACAGCAGCTGAGAGTCAGGCCAGGATGGAGCATATGAAGCAGATACAGGCCAAGCTAGAGAACCTCGTACACCAGGTTTCCACTCTGGAGCAGCAGATTGAACAGTATCAGCGCGCCTGCAGCCGTGCCAACGAAGAGAAAGGAAAGATGAGGTAAAGAAATGTGCAAATAAGGAACTGGGGCAAGAGGAGAAAATTATTCACACATCAGTTTTATGTGAATCCGTCCCGCAGTCCTGCTTTTAAAATGTAAATACAAAGGAGTTACAGATTCTCTTGTTTTATAATCCAAGTAGGCAACAATCCACCTCAAGGGTCTTTTCAGCAGTCCAAATTAAAAATGGAAATTAGGGCCCTTTGTAGATAATTAGCTTCCTTTGAGCCTTTAATAAACTCAATTCGAAGAAGACTTGCTGGTCTGTAGAATCCACTCAGCAGTAGCCTTTAACATAGCAACATGCCCACCTTCTGTGTTCAGGAGAGAGCAGGAAGTGTTCCAGAGGTCCTTTGAAGCCAACAGAAGAAACTTACAGACTATGGAGAGCAGTCGCTCCAATCGGCTGCGGCGTTTCGGAGAGCACATGCCCGCATTCCTCGCTGCCATCCAGGAAGCTCACAAAAGGGGCCAGTTCAAGCACAAACCCCGAGGACCTCTGGGTAAGACTTTGGTGTTCAGCTGTGCACAAGTATGAAAGTTCATGTCACGTATTAAGCACCCAGGGCTTGACTCACTCTCAACCCTTTGAATGACAAATACAGTGGATTCAGGGAGTATTCAGACCCCTTCACTTTTTTCCCTTTTTGTTGTGTTGCAGCCTCATGCTAAAATCAATTTGAATTCATTTTTTCCCCCTCATCAATCTGCACTCAATACCCCATAATGCCAAAGTTTCAGTTTTTTCTTTTTAATGAATTTGCAAAAAATTCTAAAATTCTGCTTTCAATTTGTCATTATATTTTATATCTCTGGCATTGCCTCACGTTTGCTTTTAATCGGCTGCACAGAATTGCAGTTCCAGTTGCTAACCTGTTTTGATTATGAGTAATGTAGTATATAAACCTCCAATTTTTAGCGAGAGTGTCTACAAAGAAAAATGCTGTCATTACGGGGTATTGGGTGTAGATTGATGAGGGGAAAAAATGAATTGAAACGATTTTAGCATAAGGCTGCAACATACGAAATGTGAAAAAAGGGAAGGGGTCTGAATACTTTCTGAATGAACTGTATAACACCACACATACACCACCAATGGGGTAATATATTTTCTATAATAAAAGTATTAAGAGTAGATAGTTCCTATTGTCTCTTTATTTATATATATTAAAAATTAGACCAAACTTCATAAAACTTTCCTTGGTAATTATTAGTCTTTGTGATCAGAGATTATAAAGAGACACAGTCTGTCATTCTGAACATTTAGTATCAGGCTTTGTCTGACTCTTTCAATGACAAAGAACAATCTTTGAAGTGCCACTAAAGCCTCGTGTGGTGCAATTTCAAATTCTTGTTTGGATAAACCTGTTGGCAGGACAGACCTGTCTCCTAGTAAACACAACTGGTGAGATTCTATTAATGGTTTATGAAGCCACCCTGCAGTTTATTTGTATACTCGTTTTCAAAAAGGAGAGACACCATACAATAATAATGAAACGGCCAAGGTTACATCACATTGGCTGGCAGTGCAGGGAAAGGGATGTAAACATGTAAATAGAATCTTGTAGAATATTCCCATTAATAGTCTTCAATTGGAATCTTTAAGACTGAGAGCAGAATGTATTGTTGTGACAAAGTTTATTTCCTTTTTAACTATTTTATTCTGTTTTGTGACTTCCTCGTAAAAATTTAAGGATAAATAAATAGACAGTGTCTACTATAAAGTTGTAGAAATCTTAAAAAAACATGGGAGATGTGTTCTTCCTTCCATGGGAAGCTGAGCAATGTTAGACCCTTGTTAAACTCAGGTTTAGGACCCAGAAGATGGACACTTTGTCTTTCTGAAAGTGGCAGAAATGCACTTCTAACCTACCTTTTCTTTTTATATTTCATTTCCTTCTACAAGGTTACCTTATTAGCCTGAAGGACCCAGAGCTGGCCCTGGCTGTAGAAGTTTGTCTTAAAGGCCAGCTGCAGGCCTTCACCTGCGACAACCATGAGGATGAGAAGGTGCTGCAGGGCCTCATGGCCAGAATGCTCCCCGGAGGCCGCAGACCTACCATCATTACCAGCCAGTTCCTCCCTCAACTGCATGATACAAGAAAGAGGTGAGGACATGTACATTATTCCCAGAAACAATTTATTAAAAGCCTGCTTAAGGTTTAGCAGCAATTGCCTGCTAAGAAAGCATTGGGCTTGAAGGTTTTCTCCTTCACAGTGAATGACGGCATTGGTAATTTAATTACTCCAGTGATAAGGCGTTTTCACTAGTTTACACAGCTTCCTGACGACTATGAAAGCCCTATAAGGGAAAGACAGGATGGCAGTGCACTCTATTTGCCCGTGTTTGTGGCTATGGCTGCTGTGACCGTTTGAAACACAAATCACTAGACAGAAATTTGTTAAGCTGCAGGAGTGGTTTGAGAAATGTCAGGATGTTTTTGATGCTTTTATTCTGCTGTGACAAATTGTTACTGTTAGAGTAAGTATTAATTCAAGCTGGCCTCAGGTGGGATTGAGTCTGTTATACTAGAAGTATTGATTTTGTGTGAAATATGACTTTAACAGTGCAAGATTATTTAAAGAGTTATAACCAAGTGGTCTTGCTTTGTTTTGTCTTTTGCGTCAGGGCCGTAAAACACCCCGATTACCCCTCCGTGCTTCAAGTTCTAGAGATCGAGGACCCAGTTGTGGCCAACTGTCTGATTGATCAGAGGGGTATAGAGAGCATTCTACTCATTAAGGTAAGAAGGAATTTCATCACTAGAAAAGTCCCAGTAACACAAGATATGCTATGTAGCCATGTATTTGAAGCTGATGTCAACCATCTGCAAAGACCAGGTAGATGTGTCTTATGAATATGATGTAGTATGTAGTATATAATGTACTATGGAATATGCTATACACTGGTATATACGACTTTGTAGGTCTGTTCATCCATGATCTGATCTTGCTCATGATGTAATCCATTTTATCATATCTCTTAAAACCCGGGCTCATATTTAACCCTTATGATGGCAGAGGTTGCATTTAAGAGACACGTGTAACCCCTGTTTTAGTTTTTAGTGTTCTGAAGGTGTGGTGTATCAACATGGCTTTTGTTTTTGTGTGTTTGTGTAGAATCGCACAGAAGCTCGGAGAGTGATGCAGTGTAGAAACCCTCCTCAGAACTGTGTCCAGGCCTTCTCTAAGGACGGAGACCAGATCTTCAATAACCGTAGTTACACTGCTGAGCAGACCAGAGCCAACTACCTCTCGGGAGATGTTGAGGAGGAGATCAGGTGGGTGGGTGGGTGAGTGGGTGAGTGAGTGGGTGAGTGAGTGAGTGAGTGGGTGAGTGAGAGAGAGGTTTTACCCTTTTTACACCAAAATTAGTGCATATGTGCCGTTTTTTGTAGACTAAAGTATACCCACCGATGTGAAAGGGGGCCCTAGACTTTATACTTCACTCCTGGATACCTCTGGTCACCAGGGGCATCTCCTGCTGACTTCTTGGTGTTGTAGTGTTTGATAAAAGGAATCCTGTGTATATCTTGAAACAATAAAACAACAGCAACATAGAAGCAGGAATTAATTAGCTCTCTTTCTCTCACTCTGTCTGTTATCCCCTCCTTTGGCTACTCTCTTTCCTCACAGGCATTTGCAGAGGGAGATGGAGAACCAGAAAGCTCAGGCAACTCTCTTCCAGCAACAGATGAAAAAGTTGGATGAAGACATCAAACAAAACGAAGTGCTGCTGAAAAGAGCTCACATAGAGAAGAAGACTGCCAAAGTAACAAATCAATATTCATCTCTTTCTGAAAAATCTTTGTACTATGAAATATTGAGTCAATGAATTTTGACTGTGAGGTTTGTGTAATTGATTTAGGATAACGCCACGAAACTACAGCTGGAGCTAACAGATCTACAGAACGTAGAGGAGCCTCAGTCAGCGGACCTCAAGCCGCTGGTTTGTACGACACACATCGTAACAGTGCAATACATAGATGTGATTCACATCCTATGCTGGTGTTAAAATGTTATAAAAATCTTTGAATAATTGTGATTTGTTGCTGTCACCACCACTGTCACCACAGGAGGAGGATCTTCAGGAGATCATTGCTAAAATCTCATCCAAGCGTGCTGAGTACGACGAGGCGCAGACTCAGATGGCTGACCTCAAGGCCTCCTATGAGAAGTCAGAGCGGGAGTACAAGCAGCACAAAGAGCAGATCAACACTGTCGCTGAGGAAGCTGACTCAATCAAGGTAGTGGAATATGTTTATAAGATGTCCACTCAATAAAGCCCCTTTCCCAATGGAAAAATAAGCCCACTAGCATCCACTAACATCTGGCTTTTGTCTTTGATGGGAAAAGGTACAGTTAGCATTCATTCCAGGGTCAATTGACTCTGAAGTAGTCCCAGGTATTTATCAGCTCCAGCTCTGATCGTCAGTGATGCTATGATGTTCCGGATGTTGGCACCTAAATAGCAAGGAACTTTTTTTTTTTTTTTACAGTCTATGGGAACAACATGCAATGGCAATTTTGTTCTTCGTATGCAACATTACATACTGCACTGAAGTAAGATATGATAAATGAACCATAACAGTCACTGGCCTCCACTTTTTCAACTTATTTAAGCCATCTAATGAGTAAAATAGTATGTTAATTTGAATATATGGACTTAAAAATGCGTAAATGTGTGTACAGCAGTCACACCTGTATGCAGTTACAGGAGAGTTACAGGAAACCAGTATAGGCAATAGGGTAATAAGAAGGCAGGATTTTTCAACATTTGAAATTTTTAGTCAGATAGTGGCAGAATTTTAGATGTGTTGTAATATGATCCATGTTCTGATGGATACTGTTTTTCCACAAGCACGGGGTGCCACATTATAGCCTCACCTGTGAAGGTTTCAAATACAACACTTTGCAACACTCCATACAGCTTTGTGGAGTGTTGTGTTGTAAAGTGTTGTAAACACTAAATAAGTCCTCCATCAGCACCTCCTTACCGTGTTTCCTTAAATTAGGTTAAATTAAATTCCTGGCTGGCGTCAGTTTGCTTAGGCCTTTGCTGTGAAGGAGCTGCCGAAATCTTCCTTGCAGTTTGCAGTAACCTAAGAGCGACATTGCACTGTTCCTGAAAAAAGGTTCTTAGAGGTTAGAAGACATAAGATCTGAGTCTTGGAGCATGTGGCAAAACTCCATCCAGTCGTAAAAAATATTAATTGTGTCCAAAAGTCCCTGTATCCAAGTCATTCGATGGTTATTGTCAGCACATTCTCACCATAGGGACACCATCCCGAGGTAAAAGGGTGTAGTGCATGTGGTTATTTGTTGTGTGCTTGTCCTTTTGCTCTCCTACAGGAGGAGCTGAGTAAGACTGACCAGGAGGTGATGAAGTGCAAGCATCACAAGAAACATTATGACGAGAAGCGCAGCGCCCATCTCCGCAACATCCAGACCCTCGAAGCCAACCTGGAGAGCAAGGAGAAGGATCTTCAGGTGAGCCAGACAGAGATGTGAGGGGTGACTTGAGACATGAGACAGGACAGGACGCCTTAGCTGAACACTTAACCCCTTGGAGTAGTGTTACTGTATATTATGCCTTGGTTTTTAGAGTTTAATAACCATCAATTTATCAATGCTGTAGATTGTGTACCTTGGAAGTTTTACATGCATTTTCTGTCAAAAAATAAAGGGTTTGCTTCCCTCTGTGCTTCAGACATCTGTGTCCAAGGCTAAAGAAATCTGTCCGGAGCGCCTGGAAGTGCATCGGACAGCCAGGAGCCTCGATAGCGAGATCAACCGTCTCAAGGCTAAGATCTCTACCCAGCAGGAACAACAGGGGGACCGTGAGGAGGTTGTGAGGTAAGTTACCTCGACCCCTGTGGTAAATGATTGTGACATAACCATAGCCACTACAATGAAATTTTCCTTTTTTTTTTTTTTTTTTTTGTGTGTGTGTTTGTCATCTAAATTAGCAAACTGTAGCCCAGCCACCACCCCAGACATCTAAAGATGTAAAGCTTCTTCTCTCCTACCCTGTTTTCACCTCTAGGCAGTACCAGGAGGCTCTGGAGAACTACAAGAACCTTGCACAGCAAATGAAGAACCTCAACAGCTTCATCAAAAGCCTCGACAGCGTTATGAACCACAGGCTCCAGGTTTACGCTGAGCTCAGGAGGCGAGTTGTCAAATCAAAAAAATTAAGCTTCTTGAATGTGACACCGCCCCCCCCCTTGTTTGTTCTCCTCCTTTCTTCCTTCCCTCTTTGTCGACCTGATCCCCTTTCTCTGCATCTCTGGTTGTCGCAGGTTCCTCTCAGCCCGCTGTAAATACTACTTTGACAGCATGCTGGCCCAGAGAGGCTACACTGGAAGTATGACCTTTGACCACAAGAATGAAACGCTCTCCATTTCAGTAAGAAGAACATTTGATTTATCAGTTGGACAACACTTTAAGCCTCATTTGTGTAACCACAGTGAACTGTAGGTCACACGAGTTGTGTTCTCATAATAATTATTCCAGAGTTCAATTCAAAACAGCTTGTAACCTGGACTGTGAGAAGCAACAATTCTAGTCTAATAAAAGACAGGCTAAATTATGTATCAGCAAGGTTAAAGTCCAAATAAGAGCACAGTGAATTGTTTCATTGATTGTCATTTCTCATAAAAACATGAGGCATGACTGTGTTTTAAAGTGAAATGCAAACAACAAAGCTTTCTTGTACAAAATTGATTTTTCATCCACTGCTGTGTAGGTGCAGCCAGGCCAGGGAAACAAGGCCGACTTGAGCGACATGCGCTCTCTGTCGGGAGGCGAGCGCTCCTTCTCCACTGTTTGCTTTGTGCTCTCTCTGTGGGCCATCACAGAGGCGCCTTTCCGCTGCCTCGACGAGTTTGATGTTTACATGGTAATAAGAGACTGTTTATATTGGTACTGTTAAGACTGTCTGGATATTAAATGCCTAGACTGTGAAGTGAAATCATCTCTAGTCATAGCAGCAAATACTGCAGGAATTGGAGGGAAAGTTGGGAGAAAGTTCATATGCAAGGCCATTGACAATTGAAGAACTGTCTCACTGTGTTTAGCTTCATTTATCAAAAGATAACATGAATCTTGGGTTTTGTTTTGTTCAATTAGGACATGGTGAACAGGAGGATATCAATGGACATGATGCTGAAGGTGGCTGCTGGTCAACTCTACAGACAGTTCATTTTCCTCACCCCACAGAGCATGGGGTAATCACTCATACAACCTCCTTTTGTTTATATATTTTTTATATCAAAGCAGTTTGACCACCCAGATACTGATTTATTGATTCAGTTACTGTATGTTATCTCTGAGCTATGATAGACTAATCCATTCAGGAATAAAGGCCATGTGATTTTTAGTCCGCTGCATGGTTTCTCTGGGAAACCTAAAAGGTACGGCCATGTCATCTTTGTTGCTTTTCTCCTCTGTCTCCAACCCCCCCCCCAGTACTCTTCCTGTGAGCAAAATCATCCGCATCCTGCAACTGAAAGATCCAGACCGTGGCCAGAACAACGCACAAAGAAGTCAAGACGAGGACCAGTAGTATTGCTAGCTCAATTTTCCATGAAAGGAGGTGATGAGACCACTTGGAGTTGTTAAGACCCTCTGTCTGACGCCAGGACACAGGCCGCAGTGGGGGGCGAAACAGTTGTACATTGATTCCTGTTTTTAGGTAGTAGTTGTTAATGTTGAAGAAGTGCAGCCACATGTTGTTCTTTATCCACCAAGGTGGCCTCAGTTTTTAGAAGGTTTACTTCTGTCAGTAAATAAACAAGAATAATTGTTCAAACTTTTGTTTTGGAGGCAGCGTCTTAAATGTTTTGTTCAATAACATTGAATTACATTAAGTGTTTTGTGCAAGGGTAAGTGTCTTTATATCCTTTGTCAATGTAACTTAAATGGCTTGAAACTTATGTTGTTCGTTAAAACCCAACAAGTTAATAGACAAATGCAGTGTTGGTGGGTTTTTTAATGCATGGAATAGATTGAATTCAATCTAATAGTAAATAAAGTTGGTTGTGTCCAACATTATGTGAGGTTGGGTTGCTGAAGGAAGAACAAATACATGGTAATTCAGGTTCTGTTGTTTTTTGTTTTGTTTGTTTTTTATAAAAATGCTAACTAGGTCATAATTCAGGTTCTTTTTCTTTTTGACCACAACGTGAGAAGACACAGAAAGCACATAATCCTGGATGATATTCCTCAACTCTATTTATTATTCACAGGATTAAAGTCATCTTGATTTAGATCTGCATTAAAACATTCAACCTGAAACCTGAGACCTACTAAGGTCTCAGGAGGAAGGATTTAGACCTTTAAGGGCTCTGTGCCAAATCTCCCACACAAGGCGGTCCACTGGAATGCACGTCCACTCATGCACATAACGTCTGTTGACAACCTACCTGACCTCCTGAGGAAAGTGGTACCTTTTCATTACATCCCTGAGAACTGCAACAAGCGGATAACATGAAGCCTAAACCTCTTCCATCAAGGTTGTTTGACCGAAATTCAGCCGCAGCACCAGGTGAGACTCTGAGTATAGGAGCAGCAAAGTATCAGCGACATGTGGACTGTGTGGATCCCCCAGAGAGTGTGGAGACCTCTGCCTATAATGACGGTCAGCCAGTGGCGGACGGCGGCAGACAAAATAAAAAGTGCCACAGAGAAATACACTTTGCCTTTCTGCCAGAGAGGTATGAGCCACTGGTGGATGATGAGGCACAAGTCAAGGCAGAAGAAGAGAAGAAGAAAAGGAAGAAAGAAAAGTACAAAAAAGTAAAGAAGGTTGGTGTTTCTTTTTAACATTTCTCCTAAAATGTTAATAAGCAATACATACAGGCTTGCAAATGCAGTGTGTGCATTCTGATAGTATAGTATTCGCCTCATGAGGATCCTTCATCTCTGGCCCCTTTGTATTTTCATTGTAACTTCAGCGTGGATAATTTAAAATGTGAGTCACAGTTGTTTTCATTTTGGCATTATTCAGCCCCAAATTGTTCTAAGAGATTCCTAATTATTGGGAAAACTGCAGAACTCTCAGGTTAATGAATAGGAAATAGGAATCCAGGAAAATGTCATTTGCACAACATGTGGACTGTTCTTGTACTGTTTATTCAGTGATGTTACTGCATGATCATTCCAATTTTCCCATTAAAAAAAAAAAAAATCAGGCTTAAGTTTCTGATTATTGAGGTAATTACTGGTCAAAAACAATATTTTGACAGCTGAATTTCTGACAGTTCTAGAGTTCAAATATCACTTAAAGCTCAAAAACCTAAACTTAATATGCATGATCAGCTTTTATCCCAGTCCATCCCAATTATCAGATAAATATTACAGCTGTGTTCTCTTTGGCAACCAGCACCAACCCCTCTCAGACTGCTGGCCTAACTTCTGGGCTCACGTTGACCCAGCCAGACTGAAGCCAGCGATTACTCTTAATAAAGAGCTTTATAGCTTCACATGTGTCACCTCTCTTGCCTCTTGTCTGCCGGCGCCCGGCAGAGGAGACGGGGGGAAAATCCTGAAGAAACGACGAGGAGTTCAGGACACGCTGTCCTCACTGTGGTGAAGCCTCTGAGAAACATCAGTGGTCTACATACTTCACAGTTTGCTTTATAACCCAGCAATCATCAATCATCCTGTGATCATGTGATTGACGAGGGAATGGCTCGTGGAATGTATATCACATTCAACATTACTACAATAAGTGTTCATGAACAATAACAGAATCTTTATCAGTGGGGTTTGCCTGCGACAAAACAAGCTGTAAGATGTCAGGACAACAAATCATATGTTAGTATTAGACTAATGTTAACTAGTAACTATATTTATACTATTTTATATTATAATAGTTTGGTATTAGACTCAACTTCCAAACTGATGCATATCGACATTGGTGCACAGTAATAATATTCAGTTCCACTGGTGAATCATATTTACAGACTAAGAAGTAGGATTGTTTTTGAAAAGAAAAGCACAAAAAGGTCGAAATGGTTTCCCTCTGGACTGTTTAGCATTTATTTTGTTTGAAATTATTATTATTCAGTGGATATGAATACATTGCGTGAATTGTTATAATATTGTGCAATGAATAGAGTTTTAAAAACGAACCTTATATTGATTAAACCTGTGTCTTTTCTTGCAGTTCCAGTGTGGGTAAGTTGAAATATGTACTGCAGTTGTTTATTTGTATTTGTTTTTTTTTCTTTCTTTCAATATGGCCTCAATCAGCCTCACTGAAATGATTCGGATACACTGTTAATTAATCAAAATCTGCAAAGCTCGTGGGCTAATCAATCTTTTCAAATCTGCTGATTCAAAAATAATTATTTCAGATGTAAAGTTTTATCTAAAGTCAAGTTAATAATCCTCATAGGTTAATTATTGTCATGAGCAGGTGGATCCCTTGTGATAACATATTTAAAGGACGAATCGCTTTAAAACCCATACTCAATTGAGATTTATAAGGAAATGGCTTATGGAATTTGACCTCAAACAACATTACAACAATAAGTTTATCTGTGACCAGGCACTTGTGTTCTATACTGAACACTCTCATCAGTCAGTTGTGGCCTACATAAATCTGTAAAAATATGCTGAAGAGTGCCAGGTAAACAAATGATAAATGAGCAACAGCCTGCTATTAATACTTGAGTGTGAGAGTTCATTCTTGGCCTTGGGAGTAGTTTTATACACACACACACACACACACACACACACACACACACAAATCTTCAAGGTCAAGATCAAGGTCCATGTACTAGCTTTTTTAAAGCTGCTATTATGCTTTTTTTTAGCCTTTAATGCTCTATCCTATTTCAAATTAGCTTGATAGTTGGCTCAACAATCAGTTTTAAGTTTCAATAATAACTTATTAATTAGTTCAAGTAGTGAGCAGGGTCATTTTTACATACCACACTGAGGAAGTAGGATTGTTTCTGCTTTATTCTTCTAAAACACCTTATTTCCTGTATCCGCTTCAGCCGGACAGCCCTTTCCTGTTCAAAAGGGGACAGGAGACAATAGTGTTCACGGGAGTCCTTGTTTACATTTTAGGGTTAAAAACAGACTGCACCTCTCCCCCCCGGCTGTGCTTTTGTTCTAAACTGATTCTAATCATCGTGAAAAAAATATGAAGTTAACCTAGTTCTGTAAAAATCACAGGTAAAGCTTTGTCTATCATCTGAATACTGTGTGAATAAAAATGATAATGATATGACTGTGTGGGGGTTTTTGTGAGGGAACTAATCACATTTGGTGCAAAACACAGTGTGTGCCTTGATCCGTGTTAATTTACCTTTGGGTCCACCTCTGAATGACTGAACACATTTGTAATAGTTAATGTTAAAATCATAATTAAACCACGGCTCTCTGTTTGTCTTTCAGAACGTTGGCAAGGCACTGCGCGCCACCTGGAAGTGTCTAATGCTTGGTCTGTACAATTTTGCCCTCGGCTACTCTACTCCGATCACGGTGGCTGCTACTTTTGTCCCTGACTTTCACCCAGGCAGAAACAGGACCTGAGCTGATCTGCATGAATCTCCTCCAGTTTCTTTACAAACTCTAGTGCAAATACCAGCAGTCCAATATTTGTGTATTTGAAATTACGTTATAATGTTATTATGTTAATTCTGATGTAGGCAGATGTGATATGAAGTTATTTTTTTCTTAAATAGGCCTTTTTCCACAACAGACATTTTGACTTGTCATAGTATTAAAAGCACAGATGTGGCTTATCGCATTAATAATGGCTCTGTTCTATTAATCCGTCCCAGTCATCATTAATTCCAGTATTTACACCTGTGCTTCCTACTGTGATATGTTAAAAAGTCTTCTGTGCAGAAAGACATATACATGAAATCTTAAAGTCTTGTTGTTGATCATAATGTGTGGACATGATGTACAGAATACCATGAGCCACTTTTTAACCAGATTTGCAGAATAATACACTTTAAACATCATAAAATTGGAGACAGAGGCTGTAAAATTGAACCAATGCTCTCTATATGTACTCCTTAACCCTATATCACACATTACTCATGCACTTATTAACCCCTTGCTTAGATACAGGAAAAAGTTGTGTGCCTTTTTCTTCATTCAAAGAATTTTTTTTCCATTTTCTTTGTATCAAGCATCTAGCTGGTGTTTGCATGTGTGCGGAGGGATAATGTGGGAATGTGGCACCTACAGCAGGACAGGAGTGACTATACAGGAACATTTACTGTAGCTGCAGTTGAAGTGAAGCAGGGCAGGTACCCCTATTTCTAAAAGGGGTTTTACAGGAGACCTAACAGGGAAGGGAGCATCAGTGAAGCCCCTAAAAGGAGGATTAGAGCAAGGCTGAAAGAGAAAGAAACCAGGCCGTGCAGCACAACAAAGCTAATGTGAAATACTGCAGCTTTATGAAAAAAAAAAAAAATATATATATATATATATATATATATATATATTTTTTTTTTTTTTTTTAAAGTTCAAGGACAAGGTCAGTCTGTATCTTGAAAGATTTTAAAATGAATACAGATCATAGGCTGGACAGGGGAAGACTCTCGCACTTATTCTTTCACTGTGTTTATTCCAGGATGTTGTGGACTGATTTGCAGATGGACACTTGGGATTGTTATAAAACGGAAGGAAAATCTATATGTTGTTTGATTTTGAAGACAGCATAATAGATAAAAGAATGTTATATGTAATTGATTTGTGTATTTTACCAGAGAAGGCAATTTTTTTAAAACATTTTTTGTAATGGTTTTAAATACAATAAAAAATGAACTGTAAATAAACATCAGATCTTATGCTAACGTTTTACTTGACTATATTATTGTAGTTCAAGGCTGCTTTGTCTGTACTTTCATGTTATAGTGTACTTTTATTCAATGAAAATAAAAGTGTGAAGATTAGTCTCCTTCGTGACGTACTTCGACTGCGACGGGGGAGCTCCTTCCGCAGTCTTGTCTTGTTGACATGAGACCTGAGCTGAGGCACAGTCAGCGGCTCGGCTCGGCGTTTTGTGAAGATGACGGACCCGAAAGCAGAGAACATTAGCTCCATCCCCGTCGACGGCTTCAGCCACTTAAGAGTCACGTCAATATGGACGTTTCTCATGTCTGTAAGTCGGAAATTTGACCCGCGATTCGAGAGGCTAGCGTTAGCTCTCAGAGCTAGCAGCTCGACCACCGTTGGTTGTTGGTTCTGTATCGTTTTTATTCCAGTTCAGCAAACAGTTTGCTAACAGCTGCTGACTCTGTATTGTTTTGGGTTGTTTTTTGTTTTGTTTTGTTTTTTTTTTAATTTATCCGACTGTTTGTAGGTGCAGTGGTCGGAGCCCTGGCTTATCGGGCTGTTGGCGTTTCATGTTGCGTGTTTGTTTCTGACGGTGGTGACCTGCAGGTACTACAGAGCTCAGATCTGTCACTTTCTGCTCATGGGTACGTGGAGAAGAAAACACACCTGCAGTCAGATTTACCCTCAGTGCAACCTGCCGGTTGACTGTACCATCATTTGACATCGTTAGATGCTGCTTATCAAGTGTGGCGACTGGTTTAAGAGTCACTTACTTAACGAAAACACGTGGATTTAACGTTATATTAGTAAAATATGAAGTCAACTACTACTAATCGCTACTTTTTGATATTCTGTGACTTTTTCTTCATAGCCCATATTTATATCCTGATTCCTAATATGTGTTTGTTTTCTCAAATCAGTAATAGAGTAAATATTTGTAATATCTCTGTGGACATCATGAAATCACATGCATTTCTTTAATGTACACTAGTCTAGGGTAACATGCTGTATATGGTTTTCTAACTTTAATTTATTTACATGTATATTTTCCCACATATGTATGTGTGTGTGTGTGTGTGTGTGTGTGTGTGTTTCCAGCAAAGACTGAATAATACAGATAAACCTCAAAACGCAGCAGGGCACTGAATGTGTATCGGTAAATCCTGTGTATCTTATTTGGGTTTGTCGCCACAAGAGCTAATAAACAATGGTAAATGAGACCCGATGCTAACACGACCGAAGTAAAGAAAGAGTCAAGTGTCCAGTAAACGCGCTGTGTTGCTGTTGAGAGTGTGTGTGTGTGTGTGTGTGTGTGTGTGTGAGTGTGTGATCTTGACCTCTTGGTGTTCCCAAACTGACACGACTTCTCTCCACAGTCGGCATGGTGTACGGCGCTGAGTATCTGAATGAGCTGGCAGCTATGAACTGGAGGTAAGACCATTGTTCAGCAGTATTTCAGGGAAACATGCAAAATAATGTTTGTTCAGTAGCTCCACCGGCTCTGTTCACAAACAGGACACAGACTGTTATCAACAAATGCTCATTAAGCTTTATTACTGTTTGCAGGTCTTTTTCTAATTTCCAGTACTTTGATTCCAAGGGCATGTTCATATCTTTGGTTTACTCGATTCCTCTTCTGCTCAATACAGTTATCATTGTGGTAAGTTTAGCTGTCTATTTTCCATCCTTTCACATCAAATCAAATGTTAAAAGCACCATTCAGCAGCAGGCGTGCCACAGGTAACACCTGCTCATGTGCATGTTTGTGTGTGTGTGTGTGTGTTACATAATTATAGATGGTGTGGGTGTACAGGACCTTCTCCGCTATGGCTGAGCTGAAGACACTCCAGCTGAAGCGAAAGGCCCGCAGAGAGAAGAGAGAGAAGAATGACTGATCTCTCTCCATTTTGGAGCTGGAAGGCAGATTCCTTCATGTGACTGTAAAAAAAGGGATTGTTCGCTGGATTTCTGTTTCTGGTCGCGACTTTTGGAAGGTGCTGCTGAATGTGCTGTACGCTACAAGATTAACGAGGACCAAAGGACAGTCACTGTTTTCTATTTAATGTTTTAAAGGGTGTTAAAATGTACAAATAAAATACAAGCATTTTTGAACTACTTTTATGTGACTGGATTTCATGGGCTGGGAATGTTGAAGTGCTTCAGTTAGAACTTCAGACAAAAGGGGCAGGAAATGAACCATGGAGAGGGGAAGAAATAAGTTTGTCTTTTCAAGAACCCATGCACCATAAGTTGTGGGCCTTGTCTGTGTAATAAGTTCACAACACGTGGTTTAAGCATAAATACATTTTCATCACTTCATTGACAGAAAAGTAATGTGTATAGAGACGTAAGGAGGGTAAAAGAGCATAAAGTAGGTTGCTCTCGAGTCTTACAGCAACTACTTTAATTCACATGTAACAAAATAACATGGAAACTGTACATTTCAACATTCAAATCCAATGCTACAAGGTATTTCATTTATTTGAATCCACAGTCCTTAACAGGCTACTCTAGGCCTGACCAAACGCCATGATAGAAAAAGGGCCACGCAAGTCTTAGCAGGCTTTATATGCCAGGATTGGCTGAACTGGTCTAACAGTTCCCCGGGGGGGTTTACTGGGCTCTGATACTGGGCTAATCTCTTTGTGTAAGGCAAGTTTGACCCCTTCACCTCTCCCAGGAGGCCTTTTTTTTTTTTTTACCGGCAGACAGTTTGACTTTTCAAAGTAGGAAAAGCACACGTCTCACAAACAACAATATGCCTCCAGACCCACAAAAGCACATTTCACTGAAGGGGTCTGTCACAGTAGCAGCTCTTGTTGTCACTGAGGAGGCAGAGGAAAGGCCTATGGACAAACTTCATGTTGTCAAAATCTACATTTTGGCTTCTTGGCTTGTAATGTGTTAATTCATGATTTATTAAAGTGGCACAGTATCTATTTATTAAATCATGTTTTGGCTCTATAGTCTAGAATATGCAATACGGAGAGACGTATTGACGACCAAAGGACATTTAGTTTTAGTTTAGTTTTGTATTAAGTGTCTTTTTAAGAAAATATTTTATTTTGAGAACTTTTTCTATTGAACATTAAAGCACCGCAAACTGCATGACAAAATGATTATACACAGCAGGCAGAAAAAGTCACACAAAAGCTGCTAAGGGAATATACAGTGAAACTGCTACACAGTATGTCTGAAAGAGCAAAGTTCAGACACTGGAATTTGCCGGCACACCACTAGAGGGCAGTACGGACTAAATGACACGAGACAGGTGCTGCTCTCCAGTAAGATCTGACACTTTTTCCTTATTTCACGCTCTTTTTTATTTATTTTTTTTTTTTTACCTTTTTATCTCAGAAGAGACTTGACAGGATGTCTTGCCTCAACCTTACCGTTTCTATGATTTGTTTTCCCAGATGCTGGTGATATATGTTGGTATGCTTTGCCAGCATTCGTCCGCCGGGATCCATTAAATGCTGACATGGGATTGCAGTCGTGATGGGACGTTATCTAAGAAGATGGGGAGGAGGAGAAATGGGTGTGTTAATAATGACATGTTGGTCGGTGAGATTGGACAGGAGGCTCCTCTATGACAGCTAGAAAGAAGAACCGATCACCTCTGGAGGGAACAGGCATTAGAGGTTGCACTCTGACCTCTCTTCGGTGACCAAGAGCAGGTGTTAGGAGAGACACATACATCAACGTTGCCGCAACCACCTCAGCATCCCCAGACACATGAGTCATTTCTGAATGAAAGATTAAGAACAAAACTTTAAGAGGGACAATTTTCTCTTCAAGTTCAAATGAAGATTTCGGTGGAAACTGTCCTCCGTTTAAATCTTCTGGTCTGATTGGTGTTAAAGTCGTAGCCAAATTCACCAGTTCATGCATCTCGGATATGGCTGCTTTCCTTGAGTTTGTCATGCACAACCGTCCAGTCAGCTGCAGTCCTGTGGGTGAACTTTGGACAATAGAAAACACCACCTGTCAGACGGCTGTCTCAAGAGATGGCGATAATGTTCGAGCTGAAAGGTGGGGAATCATCTTCCGTGACAAAAAACAATGAGACAACATCGTGAAGTGTATCTTAGAACACACAGCTGAACAGTGGAAAAGCATAGAATAATCCCTGACTTCTGTTGTTGAACATCTACCCTGCCAATGAAAGTGACCCCTGACCCGTGTTAAACGGTTCCAGAACCACGCAGAAGGTTCATTAATTTTAGTTTAATTGAAAGGTTAAGAGGGGCCTTATCAATAAAACTTAATTGGTAAAGTGTAGTAGGCTCTTATTGGAAAAAATATGAAGTACTTTCTATAACATTAGGAATGTTATAACAGCGCTTTAAGAAACATGTGGAAGCACTTGCGTAGAAACTGACATAAAGATCAATCATGTCAGCATATTATGTTGAGCTGTGGAAGAGGCTCACACAGGTTCTTATACATACTTTACAGATGGGGACTGAATCATGCAGAATTACAGATGTACTCTAGTGTCTGATCTGTACAAAATATGATAATTATCAATAGGGTTTGATATTAGCACAATGACATGGTACAAAAGTAACTCCTAACAGCCAATTCTCCATTTTATTTCACCTCAAGTAACTTTACGGATTCCACTTTATGACGGTATTACATATACAATTCGTATTTGTGGCTGCATGACATTAATCCAAGAATCCATGTTTTTTTTTGTTTTTTTTAAAATAAATGCTTTAATAAATTCTCTTTTTATACCAATTTCCCCAAAAAGTAGTCTGACATTTGGTATGTTTGGAAACTTTGGAATCTCCACTAGAATTTAACATAAAGTTATTTAGGTTTGAACAATGTTAGGCTGCACAGCATTAGTTTATAGCCAAACAACCGACCCACTGCTGGGCTGCTACTTGTCAAGGGGTAACCCCACCCCCGATGATTTAAGATCGTTTGCTCTAACAGATGTTGGTAAAGTTTAACTTGATGTAACTCATTTTTCATAAATTTGAGAATTCCCAATATGAGAATTATGTCATGAAATGATTATTTTTAAGAGATGATGAATGATCTTATTGAAGTGTTGCCCAGCTCTGATGTATATACAAATCCCACATCAATTTTATGTTTGAAAAACCTTTAAATTCCTATGGCAACTTACAAATGTATGGCTTGGATCCACAGATCCACCCCTGAATGAAAAGAATATGAGTGAAGTTTCTCTATCATGTTCTATCTCAAACTAAAATTCCCGGAAAAAAATAAATATGAGCTTTTTTTCAGTCTTCTTGTTAATGTTTTTGTTTGCAGTGTATGTCAAGCCAACTACCAGCTATTCCTATTTGGCATTTTTCTTTTAACTGCATATGAAAGAATGAGAACAAACAGATGTTGTATAGCCCACATTGGCACTGTGAGTTTATATTTTGAGCACAGAAAGGAAATGAGCTCAAATGACTACAATGTTCTCTTTCACTGTTTCTATACAATTTATGTTGGCTTGGCTCCCAACATCTGTGGCTGTATAATCTACCGATAAAGATGTTCGGCCAGGAATCTGTGTTTATTACCGTGGTATGCTAATTAGGAGCAGTTTAAACCCCTGCTCCTCAAATCTTGTACCAGTTGTGAATATACGTTCCTGCACGGCAGCAGAGATTCAATTTAAATGAATGTAAGCAAAAGCTTTTTTACATGAGGTTTGAGGTGAATATATCAGAATCTAAATATCAAACATGTTAGAGATAATATGGACACATGAGCTTAGTTCTCGGCTATAATGGGGTCAATTGTCATGAGACCTCACCGGTGATGGCAAACCTGTGGTAGTTGCATTTCAATTCCAGTCTGAAACATAATTTAAAAAAAAGAACTCTATATTATACTTTATAGAGCTGTTTTTTTTTTTTGGACAATCACTATTAAGGATTTATAAGCAGAATATAAACACCCACACAGGTTTTAAATTACTGTGGCTGATTGCGCCTCTAGTCACGGTAAAGCTAGTTTGAAACTCTGTAAACAAGTAAGAATGATAACAGGGTGAACTGTGGCGGGTAAACTAATGGGTGCAACAAAACTAACATGAGAGTCACACAGTCCCGAGAAGAGCTCTAATCCGGCAACCTAACACCTGTAGGGGGACTATGGGTGGGTGTGGACTTAAATAAATGACTTGTAATACACTGCAACTGCAATGTAGTTTTAAGATAATGTAAGGACATGTATTTGTCCACAACTCCTCATATGAAGCATCCGCAACTGGTGTATGAACAGATAACGGATGCTTGAAAACATAATATTAGACAGTTGTAATAATGAATGTAATGGCTTTATGAGTTTTCTGTACATTCATAAATTTGGTCAGTCACTTTGGTCCAAACTGAATTAATTCAATAACTACTGGATGGATTACCCTTAAATTTGGTACAGGAATTCATGGTCCCCAGATGATGTATCCTATTTACGTTGGTGAGCCTCTTACTTTTCCTCTGGTACCACTATGATCATTGCAGCGCCAGCATCAGGTCAAAATTTAAGTTTGTCAGATACTTTGGTTTATGACCAAACACCTGCAAAACTAATGCTATTCCCAAAATCTACTTATGTTTAGTTTTAGTTTTAGTTGTATTTCGGTGTCGTGACAAACATCTGGTCGAAACATCTGGCCCATTATAAGCACTTCTATATCATTTGAAATAACATATCTATGTGGGGAAAAAAAATCCAAATTACATGTTCATTGTAAAGATTTGCACCATCTACAGTTTATCCTGATAAAGGGCTTTTTTTCTCTTCTCCCAGGCTTTTTCCAAGTAACTGGCTAATTTAATTGTAAGGATGTATTTGTGTGTGTATCATATTTCATCAGTTAGGGTGACGTATAATGATGTCAGCAATGCTATACCGTGTTATCAAGCATGCATTAACTATTAATATGCTAGTCAATGCATACTTTATATGAGGAGTTGTTGACAAATACATTAATAAACACCTAAAATGTCCTTATATTTGCTTACACCTACATTAATGTATGTTTTATGGATTTATCAAGTGTTTATATACTACCTCTAACTGCTAAATAGGTGGAACGGGGTTGAAATAAAATATTACCCTGTGGCTTTGGACACCGAAGGTAGCACACTCTGAACTGTTGGCGGTGTCCTGTTGTTGCTGCTGCAGCAGCAGCATCTCTCAGCTGGTTGAGTCACAATGTGACTGGGCATGCTCTGTAATGCAATAAAGAGAAAAGAGAGATAGAGGGAGGGAGAGAGAGAGAGAGAGAGAGAGAGAGAGAGAGAGAGGAAAAACCGGAGTAACTGATATAGAGTGATAGATGACTCACTCAGTGTGTGCTTCTGAATGAGTCACTGTGATATACATGGTTATATAGATATATTTTATTAGACACATTCTGCATATTGGTGAAGCATAAAGCCTGCTACTGTCTGATAAAGACTGGAATAAAATCGCCAGGAATTACAGCAGGATACACTACGCTACGTACACTACTTATTTATGACATAGACCTAAAAAAAAGAATATGACATATATTAAATTATATTAATGTAACTTTCGGTAATGTATTTTATGCTTTATCAAACACAATATGTCTCCAGGATACAGACTTAAAGTCACAGAGGGCTTGAACTCAGTGACTCACTCTGTCTCACATCCAGTGAGTCATCGATCAACCTGTATCAGTTACTACACAGTCCAGATAGAGGACGATCATCTTCTTTCATCACCGTTTGCTCTTAGAGGAGCTACTGAAAACATATATTTTTGGTAATTATGGTATTAACATACTTAAACATACTGAGGTCTCATGAGAATCACAGTAGAAGCTTCATTGTTATTGTTAACAATTCTGAGAACATTTTGATTCAATAATATCATAAGAAATCATAATAACAACTATAGTGCTGTACAAAGCATAATGAAACAAAATAACTTCAATAATGTACAAAGATAAGAAGAGGAAAGCAAAATAGGAAAAAAATGACAGTACAGTGGTTTTATACTATTAGTAAGTGGAAAATAAGACAAAGTACAATTAGAAATGCAGGTTTTTCAAAAAGAGATTTAAAGGTAGATACTGATTTGGTGAGACTTACTTAAATGTGGTAGTTTGGTTTAAAGATTGTGGTCTTTGCTGAAAAAGTTCCCAATGAGAGAAGCCGTGGTTTTATTGTAGGAACTGAAACAAGAGATTTACTTACCAGTCTAAGGGCTTACTCTAGCATGTAATTTGTTACTGGTTCTAAGATCAGTTACTAGCTGCAAGAAGTGCTGTGGTATCACTTTAAGCAACAACTGCTGTGTGTCTCAAAACAGATGTGTGTACTTTTTGGAAGAAAAGTAATTCTCCAGATGGAGAAAGATCCCAAAAAACAAAAAAAAAAAAAACTTAACTACAATCAATTGACATCAGTGGATTTAAATTTCACTTGAGATCATTCCTGGCATAATTTGTCCTCGACTTACTCACCATTCCCTGTTTTTGCATATACTTGCATTCCCACAGTGGCCAGTTGTTCTTTGTTACACATATCCTGTGGTATTGTGGGAAGCTGCAGATCATATCATCAACTCTATGACAAACAAAGTTGCTGCCAAGTCATCCCCTACAGTATTTTAAAATTTTCTTACACCAACATATGGGACACTTTCCTTCATGTAGGGACGTACTGTGTAAATACAGACAGTAGCAATGAGATTGTAAGGAAACAGACCAAAATTAAGTCCATAAGTATTTGGACAGTGACATGATTTTTGTAATTTTGCCTGTGTACACCACCACAATGGATTTGAAACGAAGCCATCAAGATGTGAATGAAGTGTAGACTTTCAGATTTAATTCAAGGGATTTAACAAAAATATCACATTAACTGTTAAGGAATTACAGCCATTTTCATACATAATGGCTCATTTTCAGAGGCTCAAAAGTAATTGCACAAATCAACATAATTATAAATATCAGGATTAGCTATAATACTTGGATGAAAATCCTTTGCTGTCATTGAGTGCCTGATGTCTGGGAACCCATGTACGTGACCAAATGCTGAGTTTCCTCCCTTGAGATGCTTCGCCAGGCCTTTACTGAAGCCACCTTCAGTTGCTGCTTGTTTTTGGGTCTTTTCGCCCTCAGTTTTGTCTTCAGTAAGTGAAAAGCATGCTGGGTTGAGGTCAGGTGACTGACTGGGCAATCGAAGAATATTCCATTTCATTGTCTGTTCTCTGTTCATGTACCTAACTGTAGAACAACAGCACTTGCAAATACTACTTGGAGTTTCAGCCAGATGTGTTAGCTTTGTGTCAGATGCTATTCAGCATGTGCAGAATCTTTTGACAGCCCCAAGAAAGTATGTGAAAGTCAGCCTGAGTAACAGCCTATAGCATAATGCTTTGTCTTTCTCTGTAATTTGGTACCAAACAACTGGAAAATGGGAATTTCCTTGAAAGAAAAGCTCACTTTAAACTGAAGAATTATAATTCTACACAGTCTCCACTTTCCCTATAACTGGAACCAAATTCCTGGAAATTAGTAGAAGATATGTTTGAAGTTATGGCGCCATAAAATGAAGTGTTAGCGCCAACAGTTTTTGTGTTAGTGTCAGCTTACCTGGCAGTTTCAGTTTGGACATTATTAAGTTTACACAAGTGACCAAAGAAATTGGACTCATGTCTTGCCCTGGTTGTAATCTCTTTTTCTATCCCTGTCTTACACCAAATTCATCAACCAGATTTGCCTGTGTTTGACTTGAAGACTTGATTTAATGGTCTATCTGGAAAAAGGTTTGGTCCCACGGATGCACCCAGAACTCTAAACCCTAACCATCTGTCACCAAAAAACAGGCCACAACAGAAGGGGTGCTGGGAAGGGAAATATGACCCAGCCAAAAAGGAGCCAGTGGTGCTGAGGTGATGGAGATGGAGTGACAGAAAGAACTGGAAGAAAAGGGTAAGAGTGAAATGTTGAAATTCAGAGAACACTTAAACAAAACATTTCTCTTTTGAGAACAGAGGTCCTTTTATAATTTGAGTAATTTAAGATGTCAAAGTTTAGAGGTTAAGTTCACAGAGCAAGACACTACATTCACTCCCAATTAATCAAACAGGCAGATTACTGTTAAGATGAATATCTTTCCACAGAGATTCGGCCAAGTGTGTTAGACTCCCAACATACTGTCATAAATCCATGGGTGGACACATACAAACACCCTTACATAAACACATAAAAACATCTGAGGTCATTAATTGCACGGTATTTTTCAAAGGGAAATTGAAGACGGTCAACTTTACACACAGTCCTGCCCAGTCCTGAAGGAGAATAATAGCTGAATGCATAAAAATTGAGTCATGGATGGAGGATCTGCTGAATGAAATAAGCTTATTAATGTCCATTCTCACACATATCCGTCTGTCTGGACAACGTGTACACTCTAGGGACAGTGTCTCCACTGTCACTTATGCCAATTTGGTGCTCCTATCTGAAATGCATGAATCACAGCCCGTTATTATGATGAATGACAGAACTTTCTCACTCAGTGTGAGATGCCTAATTTTCACTGTGAGGCTGTAGATCGCCCAGTCAGAGAGGAAGAGAAGACAGGTTGAATCCATTACTTTACAACCCCCCGGTCCATCTTTCCTCCAAAACATACTGTTGACAGATGAATTCAACCGCTGTAACCTTCAAATGTATGACATACAATTATGGAAGAGCCGGAGATAGACTCTGGATTTGACTGCATTGCAGGGTATATACAATAACCGTCTCACTTCATGTTCATGCAATGACTCATCAGGCCTCATGGAGCGACAGGACGTGGTGACATCCCAACACGTTGCGGCACGACACCATGGATGTGTTTCTGGGAGTCACCGTGAGGCCCGATGGGAGGGTCCAATTTCACTGTAGGTGGCCAGTCATGTAGGATGCCCAGAGGTGGTGTGTACATCTGTTTCTTCACAGTAGAGAGACCTGCTTACAGTGGCCCCATCCCGTCCTTTCATTCATTTAATGCTGACAGATTCTTGCCGACAGGTTTTATTTTATTTTCGATCATTTAAATGCCGGTCTGTTCCCTTGGCAAGGCCTGTGTTAGTTAAACCAAATGGCATCTCAAGAAAAGAATATCCGAACATAAAACAGTAATTCACACAAGCAATATGGAGTATGTGATGGCCAAACATAATATTAGAGCCAAACATAGTTCTCCCTCTTCTTTACGTTTTGTTTGGCCGAAACAAGTATCAGCTCTGAGTGGTGGCCAATCTTCCTAACTCTCACCGACCGGCTGAATACAACGCACCAAGAATTAAATGAGAAGATTGATACCGCTCATCTCTTGCTGTTAAGTTATGATGCTGGAACCAGCGGCTGGTTAGCTTAGCTTAGCATAAAGACTGGAAACAAGGGGAAACAGTTAGGCTGACTCTGTCCAAAGGTAACAATATGAAAAAAGACTAGTAATGGTTTTGCAGGGGTTATGTGCTAGACTATTTCTCTTGGCTGGGCACAGGAAACTGTAAGATCACAGCTTGTTGACTTCACACTTCAGTTTTTGTACGGCATGTAACATGTTAATTAGTGAGCACAAGTGTTTGCAGTCTTTTAACAAATCTCTATCTTCAGGGGTTATACCTCCAATTTTTAAATTGGCTGCTGTTCAACCCCTATTGAAAAAAATCAAC
This sequence comes from Xiphias gladius, assembly GCF_016859285.1. Lineage (NCBI taxonomy): Eukaryota > Metazoa > Chordata > Actinopteri > Istiophoriformes > Xiphiidae > Xiphias > Xiphias gladius. The sequence continues at coordinate 13,005,025 of NC_053403.1, read as the reverse complement.
CCTTGATACAGACAATCTTAATAATTTCAGACCCATATCCGAATTACTCTTTCTTGCCAAAGTACTAGAGAAGGCGGGTTATTCTCAGCCATGAGGCCAGAAATCTGGGAGTAATCATTGATTCAGACCCGAATTTTTCTAAACATATCCGTAAAATCACCAAATCAGCTATCGCTCAAATCAGGAATATTGGATAGATTAGATTGTTTCTTTTATTCAGTGATTGACAAACGCTCATGCATGCTTATGTCGCTAGCCATTTAGATTACTATAACTCATTATTTGCCACATTGCACCAGAAATCTTTCAATCGCAAATACCGCAGCAAGGGGTCCTCACACATTTCCCCTATTCTCGCCTCAATGTACTGGTTACCCATGGGTTTCAGAATTGATTTTAAAGTTTCACTGCTTGTTTTAAAAACACAGAGCGACTGTGCCCCAACTTACATAACCAGCCTTCTCACCCCTTACACCCTTGTTTATTTTATTTAGATAAGCAGACCAGCTGTTGCTCTCAGTCCCCAGGACAAGCCTTGAGACAGAGGGTAGTAGGGCATTTGCTGTTAGGGCTCCTCAATTGTGGAATAACCTTCCTTTGGGAATCAGAAAAGCTTCCTCAGTGTCCTCTTTTAAAATTCTTTAAAAAAATAATTTTTATAAAATGGCTTTTAATTCGAGTTTTTTCCTTTTTGTTTTATGCTTTTACTCTTTTATTTATTCTCAAGATTTTTCATTGTCTCTTATCTTTGTTTCTATGTCTTGATTGCATCGAAACTGTTTTAATATGTAATTGCAGTGTGTATTTTCTGGTTTTATGTCTGTGAAGCACTTTGTAAACTTGTTTTGGAAAAGTGCTATATAAATGAAGTTTTTTTTTCACAAAGGTTGCATTCACAAGTCATTGTGAAGTAGATTTAAGTTTTATTCCTACGTTTAACTTCATACACAGAATTTGTTCTACTAGATGCAAGGGTCTCAAAGTGGGATTTGATGTTATGGTGTTAAGTACTGCTTGTCTGTATCCTTTGGATGAAAAGAACTTAATATTATTGTTCACTCTGGTCGCAGAAGTTAGTACCCTCCTACACTTTTTATTCTGTATAACAGGAGGAGGATGCCACTCTTGTGGCCAAGACGTGTCAGAATGAGAAGACTAAAATGGTAAAGTGAGGGCACAGTATTAAGATTTCTTGTGCTTTCGGAGTGCCACTGTCTCAGCTATTAAGTCGTCACTCTAGTAGAGCACCCAATTCCCTGGATTCGTAAGTGAATTGGATAGAATACTTTCTTACATGGGAGGTTTTATTGATATTTTAGTGATTCAAATTAATTAAAAAATGTCTCATCTGAAAAACGAGTCAGCACATCCATGTGGACCAATCAGAAGTAACAACAAGCTTCATTTTCATACATTAGAATCCTTAAACGATTTCATGAGAAACCTAATTCTCATGATGAAGTTCATGAAAAAAACACGAAACAACACATCTTCACACTTTACAAGGACTCGTCACTCTCATGTTCATCATATTGTTTTTTTTTTGTGTGTATAAGAACACAGAGAACATGAAGAAGACGGACAAGTACAATGTTAACACTGCTGGTGTTTGCACCTTTAAGCATGAACGCACATGAAGGCATATTCCTGAAGAGTAAGGTATGCTGTTTTCTGATCAGTTATGCTCGCATGATGGAATTGTTGATGAAAATACATTTATAAGAACCACCAGGTCATTATTTATTTCAAATTGCCTCATGTTCAGTTCATGTTTACATGCCTTTCATCCTAAAACCAAAACTACAATATTTCTCTTTTCGATGTAAGAAGAGCCAGTGTTTGACAGGTGTGTGAGTCCAGATGTTGTTCCTCCATTGTTCAAATACAATCAAATTACAATTATCCGAAGCACAAGCCAAAGAGAACACTAGCTCTCACTAACATACTTAACACTATGAAAAATTAAAAGAAGTACTTTGAGTTGCTGATTGTGTTATAAAGACTAACATCTGGCTGAGGAAGCTGGAAGATGACTAAAGACCGGGTGGTGTGGAGGATTGTGGTGATGGTGGGTCTGGGGGGGGTCGGAGTGTGTCTGTTTTTCTGTGAAGTAGATTTTTTATGCTCACAAGCCTTTGATCTTTGCCTTTCTCTCCAAGAAATGTCCCTTGTATCTTTCTAAGCCGATGAGTCATTATCGTCTCCATCGCATGTTCAGGATCCACATGTCACATCAGGAGGCACTCACCAGCAAATTCTCATATCGCTTCAGCTCTGTGAATCAGTCCAAAATGTTCACCCCTGGTGGCATTTATACTGTAGATGAACTCTCTAGCCCACTGTGTCGTTTTAGGTATAGATTTTTATCTAATACTTTGTGCTTTTTCACCAGATAGCCTCTAAAATACTGTGTCTGTTCTTGTCTTGTTCTTATTGTGTACAAAAAAATCCATTTTTGAATGTGAAGCAGATGTATGGGTCATGCAGAAGAAGGGTTTGGGGAGGTAACAGCCATCATGAAAGTTGGCAGATATCCTGCTGTGGTTCATTAACCACAGATGTTTCCCTGTTCTGATATTGTAAAGGGAAGAAAGGATATTGCTTGAGAAATATCCATCCTTTCTATCTGAGAGGTTCACAAAAGCATTGTACATAATTCAATGAAACAGTGAAGGATGATATGATGCCATTATGAAACCGTACACGCTCGTTTTGAACCAAACTGTTCCCAGAGCACAGAGGTAAGAACCACAAAAGTTTACTATGCGAAATCATCAGATAAAGCTACCAGCAGGTTAACTGTAAAACCAGCGAAACAACAAATTCCACCTCTGAATTTCAGTGAAAAATTTGTACTGCAGCAAACTTACCAATGAACATTTACATCAGTGTCTCTATCTGGCCATCACAGCTTCTGTGCCCATATTTAAGGACTCGATTACACAGTGAAAGCATTACTTCTCCCATTGATACAGAAGTGTGATCTGTGTTTGAGCAACATAGTTTCCAAGCTTTTATTTCTTAAACTGAATCCACAGTGGGCCTGTGGCACAGTGGAAATTTTGCAAGTAGACCAATAAGACTTGTATTTGAATACGCCTGATCTATATAATACCGGTCTCTGTGTGAAGGACGAAAATAAGCAATGAAAGCGGATGTTCAGTCATGACAGGACGTCTCCAAAAGCACAACAATTAAAGGGTTTGAAAAGAGTGACCAAAAGTCACCACACTGATCCTCTCACCTACGAATCATATACTACGTGCGTTGTAGTTCCTTGATGTAGTAGTGATGTAGAGTGACACACTCACTCTACGCACTTGTAGATGTAAAACTGTTGCTTACAACTTTCTCTTTTTAATCTCTTCCATAATTCTGTCACTTTGTTTTGACTTCTGCATTATTATTACATATCTTGCTGCCTTGTCTTGTAGAGGAGCTACAAGCTCTGTGACTTTATAATTTTAGTTTATCTTGTCCTCACATGATGCATTTTACTAAATAGAGTTGTCTCATCAAATGAACCACAAACTAACTGATTTAAAGTAAACCTGGGGCCAGATAGTATTCCAACATAGAAGTATGGTTTCAGGATCTCTGCGCACTGTACTTGATGGGAACTTGAAGGCAACAAGGGGCCCTCAAAGTGGTTAATCTGGCCATGCCCAGGACCAGTGACTGCAGTCATTTTATTTTTTTGAGCAGTAGCAATGTTAATGGTACAATCTGCTTTATGTTTTATTTTGCATTAAAACACCAATAAGTAAATTGTTTGTAACGTATAAAATTAGTCCTTATGTGCACATGGCCAAAAAAGCAATGAAAGTGGATATTTCAATCATGTTCAGGCCACTTTGGAGAAGACAGGACAAAAACATCATCCTGCTGACCCCGTTCTTATTAATCATATATCACATGTTATAGTGCCTTAATGTAGTAAGAATGGAAAATGTGTGGCACACCGATTCTACGCACATATAAATGTAAAACAGTTGCTTACAACTACTTCCTGTTCTGTTTCTTCCATTATTCTATCACTGTTTTTGTTTTACTTCCGCAGTTTACAACGTGTACTCTCACCGTGATTGGCTGTTCTAAGAAAACACCATCAAGGCAGGACGCTCTCTCTCAGCATGACTTCTCTTCCGCACCGCGGGCAGAGACTGCTGGATGCCTTCCCTATAAAAGAGAAATGCACAGTGCTTTTCCATTCAGTTCTCTGTCACTGTTGTCCTAAATCTGCTGAATTAAAGCTGAATGCGCCCTACTGATCAGCAGGGATAGCCGACAGGAGCTTGTCTCAATGTTTGATCTTCACACACAGATCAGGATGACCGACTCAGAGCAGGCAGAAACAGCACATTACGAGGATGTATGGAAATCTAGTAATTCTTGATCTAATGTCTACCACCGGGTAAAAACAATTGTGAGGTTGCCTCTAAAGCTTTCTTTACGGTGGCTGCTATCGATTACAAAAGTTTTGATAAATGGCCGTATAACAACAACCACTGAATTGAGACCCCGTCTCAACGTCTACAAATCTCAAGTTGTTGAGGTCAGATACCTGTTTTCCAAGGGAGATGTGTCAAGGACAGACATAGGAAATAAGCTACTAAAGCAAAAAGAGCAACCTTAAATGGACCAAATGAGTAAATAGACAAGCAAATACAGTAGCAAGTAACGCCAAAAACAGACCTGAGCCCCGAACAAGCAAAATCTAAATAAATATAATCAGCTAAGAACAGAAGCAATTACCACATTTACCATGGAACTTCTATTTGTTTCATAAGAATAGTTTGAGAAAGACATGAATTCACTTTCTTACTGAGCGTTGAGTCATAAGGTTGAGATGAGAAAGCTGATACAACTTGCATACCTGTATGATAAACTCTACTCTACAGCCAGTGGCTGGTTAGCTTCGGTAAACAGCTTGCCTGGTTCTGTCCAAAATGTAACAAAATCAGCCTACTTGCACCTTTAAACATCACTAATTACAAGTTATATCTGGTTTGGAGTGGTATCGATCTTCTCATCTAACTCTTTACAAGAAAGCAAATAAGCGAATTTCCCAAAATGTTAAACTATTCCTTTAAGTAGCTTTAATTGCTTCTGAAAACTATTCAAAGTACATGGATTAAAACACAAAACAAAAACAAAAGACCATCTTGGGATCTGAGAAATTGATTGCTTCCCTTTTAACTTTATCCTATAACGCCTTTATCATTATAACTATAATGTCATTCTATTTATTATCTTTCCTATCTAGGGTAACCTGGGTTGGAGCCGGTACACATTCAAGAATACACTGGGCTTTGGCCAGTTTTCCATCACCAACGAGGAGACAAACATTACTCGCTTATGTAGACAATCACACTCACGCATGTCTGTGGGATGTCTGGGCACAGAGAGGACCACTATTAAAAGATTCAAATCAGGCCTCTGAGAGGTGACAATAACTGCTGGGCCCCTGTGTTTTCTTTTATCGCTAATCTCTCTTTGTCATGAATTCGTAATTGTTCCGATCTCTTCAGCTTGACTCTCAGAAACCAAATGATGAGGCATCACAGGCTCTGACAAGTGCATCTTTCAAACTTTGGTCTGAAAATAGTCACGAAGTCCGGTCCTTCCCTCTATGGACACCCTCCTGCGTCACCAGTTATGTTTGCTGAGGTTTCCGTCTAGAATGAGTAGACATTCTCTTCCTGACGTTTCCCCTTGAAAAGACATTTCTGTCACCGGGGGTAATTTCCCACTACAAGACTTACTGCAAACACCCATAACCTGCAACACCTTCTGAAAGCACAAAGGGTGTGCACCTGCTGGAGACGGATATGAAAGAGGAATGCTGCAACCTCAAAGGCCATATAGAAAACACTTGAACCTTTATGCTTCCAAAGAAAAATTTGTTGCAATATTCAATGATGACTAAGGATGAGATACTGTCCCCCTTCTTGAAGGATTTATTTACCCATTTATCACACATTCGCACACAGGTCACATGTGCAAGGATGATGAATGGCATACACTAATCAGCCACAACATTAAAGCCACCTGTAGGTCTGCCTCGTGCTGCCAAAACAGCTCAGATTCTTTAGGTCCTGTAAGTTGTGAGATGGGGCCTCCATGGATCGGACTTGTTTTTGCAGCACATCCCACAGATGCTCAATTAGATCTAGACCTGGGGACTTGGGCGGCCAAGGTAACATCCTTAATATCTTTGTCATGTTCTTCAAACCATTCCTGAACAGTTTTTGCCTTAGACAGGACACATTATGCTACTGCCATCAGAGAATACTGTTGCCATGAAGTGATGTACTTGGCCTGCAACAATGTTTAAGTAGGTGGTCCATGTCAAGTAGTTAATCACGTGGATTTAACAGGGTTTTCCCAGCTGAACATTGCCCAGAGCATCACATTGCCTCTGCCGGCTTGCCTTCTTCCCATAGTGCATCTTGCTATGCGCACGCACCTGGCCATCCACATGATGTAAAAGAAAATCTCATTCATCCACCTTCTTGCATGGGTCCATGGACCAGTTCTGATGCTCATGTTCCCATTGTAGGTGCTTTCAAAATTGGGCAGGGGTCAGCATGGGCGCTCAGACTAGTCTGCAGCCCTGCCTAGGGCTCATACGTTGCACCTGATGTTCTTTGTCATTGAGCCGAAGAAAAATAATAGTCGTGTACTTTACCCACCATAGTACTATAATAGCATTTCCAAGATAACAGCATTTGTGGGAAAACAGAGACCTTAACTTTTTTTCTAAATTTGAATGAATGAATGCAGCAGGAATGATGTCATTACTAATGTGAAAAGCCAAAGCGGTTGCTTTAATACTGTGAAACCTGTGATGGCCTATAATGACTCAGACCAAGAAGTAATGATCATAGATCAAAGAAACACAATTACAAAAGCACACGTTAACCATATATCTCAGATATTTAAAACTGTGTAGTATTCCTGGTACTGGCTTTCACCATGTCACTGTGTCCTCTAGTCCTATTAGTAATGCATTATTGATGAATAAACCAGGCTTAAGAGCTTGTTTCTCATTTAATTTAATTTAACAATTCTCCATACTACAGCCTTTACAGTATGCATTACAGTATATGTGAATTTTGTTAACTGGTACTTTAACCTGTATGAATTATTGATATTGATAAAACAGAAGTACTTTCTGTACTGTGCTGAGTTGAACTCACATAGGACTCAGCATTGTGCAGTAAGATCACAGTCTACATAAATTTCATAAACAACATAGAAAGTGTGCTGTCATTTACCTTAACAAAATATCATAGTTTAGGGCAAAGAAAAGGAAATTAATTTCTCACAACAAGAAGCATACACCAGTTTGGTAAAATGATCGAGATGAACCTAGAAATGTATCTGTTTTTTAATTCAGTCACTGTGAAATGAAACAATATCTACTCTTGATATCTCATCTCAGATTCTGATCTGCTCAAAACGTGAATTGGTTTGATTTTTCTTCCTCGGATTGTTTCATTTGAAGGATTTTTAGACGCCTGAAGGAGTGAAAGTATCCCGGTTTTACAAGGAAAAAAACAAAAATGAAAGTTATGTGAAACACAGGTGTTTCTGTGTGGGAAGGTAGGGATGTGACGGATATGATGTTATTGAACCATACAGCACAGATGTCATTTTGCAAACATTTAGTTTCACTTAAGCCATAAAAAACATAGATTTCATACTGACATGACCAAAAGATTCAGAAAAGTTATTAAATAATTCTTGTGGTGAGATTTTTTTTCCTTAGCACATTTGAATCGTAATGATGATGAAAGATTGATAACTTTGCATGATTTGCATTGCTTTACATAAAATAGGTTGTTATGTTATAGCAACAGTGATATAAAAGGCCTGCATTTTTTTCATTAACTTGTCAACCAGATCCTTTAACTGACTGACTTGTTGAAATAAATATCATTAATTTCCTTGTAAATCAATGAAATGAAGGCAATCAGTGAAATAAAAGTTGTAATATTTGAGAGGTTTTCAATCGTTCTCTGGTTTTGATTCATCATATCATTTTGTAATACTCCTCCACAGTTGATGGTTCAGCTCCCGCCCTGTCCTGTCTCCCTTTTATCTCCTCAAACCTGAAAAATGTGAGCGTACATCTTTAAAGCAAGGTAAATGTTTATTGTTAAGACTGAAACATTTGTAAGCTTGAGACTAACAGGCAACATGTTATCAGACAGAAGCCCGTTTTTTTGACAAGACACTGTCTCTGTCCTCGCTGCCCGTGGTCCGCTCTCGTCTGAGCCTCTGATTTATGGGCATAAAGTGACTCAGCTTATCTACAGGAAAAGAGGAGGTGAAATAGACATGAAGAATGGACATGTCGGAAAAAGAAAAATGTAGGGGTGAAATAAAGATGAGAAGAAAATTTATGAAAAAGGAATACTAAAAGAAAGCTGTGACATGAAAAGAACAGAGAAGAAATTTTCTGAAGCTGAATTTTAAACTGATAATGAAGGCAGATTCTCTTTACCACTGCCTTATGAAAAAGTAATTTCATGTTGGAAAAATGCATACAAAACTTGCACACAGCAAATTTGAAATGACTCAAGGAGACATGGTAAACACTGCCCCAAAGTTCTGCTTTGGTTGCTTGTTAATATGAAAATTACAATTATGATTTGCTTCATTGTGTTTTACAGTAAAAACGTTATCCCAAACTGCATCTGATCATGAGTTAGATCACCAACCACTGACCTTCAAAGCAAGAATACATCACTTGTTAGAAGAAATAAGACATTCTTCCTCTTACAAATGAAAAGTTTAGGTCATAAGCAATAAAACGCAGCTTTGCTCAATTCAACAAAGTCAGGGGTTTTGCTGCTTTGCACCTTTACTTGCTCAGGTAAGACCAGTAGCTAATGGTGGCTAATGTTAGTGAAAGTTAGCAAATGTTAGACAGAGATTGCTCTAGACTAAGTGACATTACCAATTTATTTCAAAAACTTTCTCTATATGTGCTATTGTTACACTACGTTTTAGCATTTAGCTTCATCTTATAATTGTCACTTGTGGTCACAGCGCGCACTGTTCAGCAGAAGTTAGGTAGTTAGCATAGCTGTGCAAACTAACTGTGTGGCTCTTATCGGACAGCTGTAAAAGAATACGCCGTTAGCTAGCCCTAGAGTTAGATGAGATGATTAACACCACTGTCATGTCCGTTCATTCAATATAAGGCAGTAGCAGCCAGCCATTTTGTCCAGGCTGGCACGAAGACGGGAACCGAAGATAGCAAAATTTGCCCCCCCGCTAAAGCTAAAGCTCACTGAAATGTTATTGAAATGTTAAATTATTAGATTATAACTTTACAAAAACTGAAAACCAATGCAAACTGTTAACTTTTATCAAATATGCCAACCTTATGACTCAACAGTCTAAAGGTTTTTAGACAGCATGTGTATCCTAACACAGTATGTACGGACAACTCTCAACACAACAGAGTACTGTATAGATAACACTGATATATTTGTGAGTCAAAGAATGCATTTTTTATTCCTTTGTTGTTGCATTGCATTATTCATCTCATAACAGTTGCCATTTACCTGACTTCCTGAAGTAAAATGTTTATGTTCCCCCTTTTTTCTTGAGCTGTTCATCAATAAATAATGAGGCATTTCATTGGGCTTGCAACGGTGGGGATTCCATTGCACATTGCAGTGTTTTTATAACGTCTCTGATGTCAACCAGCAAAATAACCTAGACTCTTCTAAAGACATTTATATATAAGCAGATTAAAAACATACCACTTATTATTATTAATATGACACCTACAAGCGATTAGATGGCCTTAGCTGTATCCAAAATCACTTCCTATTCACTAGCACACTATATATTTTCCCCCCATTTTATTTAAGTATCCGAATCCTCTGTGTGAAATTTGTTCACAAAATAGTGCCCTCAAAAATTACCACAATTCAACAAAAAAGCAGTGCTCATGGCACATAGATTACCTTCTGCTAACAGTCCCACTATGCAATGTGCTGCATTTTACAGATGTGTAAATTACAGTCCTGCGATACTACACCTGTCCGTGATGACAGAAAACAATGATGATTCATATGGGAATTGTGAAGGAGTGAACATGAGTTCGGACGCCACACATATCTCACACATTACAGATGGTGAATAAAATATGGCTATGTGAAATCTAGTCACTTTTATGCATTTTAACCGAACTGTGACAATAGTCATAAACACAGAACCTCACAGTCATGATAGTTGCAAGTCGGGTATGACACATTTGTTCAGTGGCTATTAGACCTGGCTTTCTACTTCTCTACCGCTGTACTGTGACCAGTGTGTAAACTGGAAATGAATCCAGATGTGCCTTCATGTTTGTTTGATTGGGACACTATGATATTATATGATATTTTGTGGTATCACATGAATCTCAGAATTTTACGTATGCGCTATTGTCAGAAGTCAACTCCACGTCCACACCTCCTTTGGTCACTCAGTGATCAAATCAATCCTTGATGACCCCGTCATTACCGTTTTAACTGGCAAGCCCACTGAGTTTCATTAGTGGGATGAAAACAGCAATAAATCCCGTAAACCACACAAGAAGATCCTATTTCATTTGGAACATTTGGTAAATAATACAGACACTGTACCTGCCAAAATCATGCTTGAGTTCACTAAAAACTGCACGTGGAATATATATGGAAAGTAAAGCGCAAGCAATAGTTTTCATGCTGGTAGAAAAATAGTTAGGGCCCATTTTTGGCAAGGGGTTTGTTTCAGATACTGAAGGTGGCTGTGGCTTTGTGACAATGTTGGCCAGAGCATGAATGTTACATCTCCACCCTTCAGTGCCCCTCTATTTGTCCATGATGCCTTAGAAATTTTGATGTTGCCTAGCCTGCAGTCTCTCTCTCCCCTTCCTCTCCCTGTGTGTGACTGTGATTGTCTGAGTGGAGACAGGTGTGCCGGATTCAGAGCCGAGCCCAACCAGCAGCATCCCATCCTGTTATCAAAACTTCTACAAATACCCAGCTCTGCTGCGACCACCCTGCCAGACTGTAGGGAATGCTTGAAGTGCAGACTCACTAAGCCCTGCCAGACTGTGGTCTGGCGGGGCTTAGTGAGTCTGCACTAGACTAGTCTGCACTAAGACATACTTTTTGCTCGTTGCCTCTCACCCCTTGCCTAAGCTGTTCTTCTCTTCTGGCATTCCCGTCTGCTCTGCTCTGGCCACTTGTCTCCTGCCCTCCATCCCGTCGACTCCGCTCCTCTGCCCTTTATCCCGCTCAGCTCAGCTTCCCACTCTCTGGACACGCAGCCCCAGCTTCCCCCATGCTCAGCACAACCAGCCACCAGCCCTGTTCCCCACACTCCCGGCCGACCCCTCTGCCCTGCTCTTCCCCGGCTCATATCCAATCCCTTAACCCTGCAATAAAGATTCTTCCTCTGTTCAGCTCCCTGTGTCTTGCACTTGGATTCACTAGCCTAGCCTTAACAAGTGGCCATTGTCAAAATGAAATATATCAGCATCAAAAAGGGTAAAAATGCATCACTTTTATTTTTCAAGACAGCCAGTTTAGGATCATAGTTGCTTTCCTTCCAATGCCATGGTGGTTTCTGTTGCTGAATGTTTGGTTTAGCTGAAATTTATTAATATAGGTGTTGCTGAAAGGCCATTATCTTGGACAGAGAGAGATGGTGGTTGGTCAGTGTCAAGGAGGAGGAGGTCAAGAAACTACACCACCTTTGTGCCACAGACTGATAATGATGCTCCCCTTTATCCTCCCCCCCTGTCCATAGTCACATATCATCAAGGGAGGGGTCACAGGCTCACTTGATGTGAAATAAAAAGTTCAAAGTTACAGGGCTGGTAAACCATGTTTTCAGTCTATGATTGTTTCTCATAATGTTTGTGTATGACAGAATAATGTTCCGTAAGCCAGTGTTTAAAGTCTTCATATAAATATATAACTGTGTTAATATCACATGTTGTTTTTCACATGAGCTAAATGGGCTATAAAAAGGACGTTTGGACATGTCAACTATTCAAAGTCAGGGACCTCGTGTGGTCCAGTTTTGTGAGTCACATGAGTAAAATGCCTCAAAACAACCCTGTCTCTAAAAATGTTCATTTAAATTGATGTAATTTTTCTGCCACTCACATTAAAGAAAAAACATAAACACTTGAGTCCTGTGTGTGGTTAGGTTTAGGCAAATCAAGCCCTTTGGTTAAGGTCAGCGAGAGACTGTGGTTTCAGACAAATGTTAGAAAATAAACACATCATGTCTTGTGGTGACTTTTTCAATATTTAACCAAGACCACAAGCTTTCCCTAACATTAAACGAGTGCTTTTAGTGCCTTAAACATAGAAAACAAATAGATTTTAAAAAAAACCAATAAGCATGCTTTAGTTTCTACTGTATGAGTGGCTATTGTATTGAAAGACTGGACACTGTAGGAAAAACCAACTTAATTACATTGTCAGTGAACATTTTTCTATTTATCAACAATTTGTGACTTGACAGATAATTTAATCGAAATCGTTTCCTCATTATGTTGTTAAAAAATGCAATTGTGGTGGCATTATGTATTATGTGTGTAGCTGTATATAAATGTAATTTCCAGGAGACAGGGTGGCTCACAAATGCTGATAATTAAGGCCTGAATGGTTTAGGATCATTTACAGAGAACCCCCTGAACACAAAGCTATTCATTTGAAACATCTCTCTCCCACTGATGACAGTGCTCCATCTCATCGGACCAGACGCTCTCTGAATGGTTCGATGAGCATGAGTGTGAAGCAAAAGATAAACCGAAGCCATCCCGCCTACTGATTCTCGACCCAGTGGAGATTTCATCAGAGATTCTGAAGTGGTGGCTCAGTGATTGGCACTGCCAGTTCAATTCATCGCCAATAAAATTCAGAAAGTCATAGCATGCCCATCTCAAATTACTCTGTGGTGTGCAGTAGACGGCCAAGTTTACACACACAGTGCAAATTGCCATCTACAATTGTCACTAAGTGTTTGTGATGGCGGCAAAAACAAACATGAGTGTAACTCCCACGTTAAATTTCAGTAGAGCGGAGTTAGGATAGACACTGATAGCAAAACCAACCTCTGGCTGAGATCTTTTCAAATCATTGTAGTAGCAGTTACAGTTACATATGAGCACACAATTTGTAGAAAATTATTAAAACTCTTGAAAATCTGATACATACTGAAGGAAGATGCCTTTGTTTCAGAGCACAATTTCACATGACTTCCTCTGCAACTAAAGTAAACAAACACAAAGATTCCTGCTACTCCCTAAAATTCCTACATGTCATTGCATGTCTTTGGTCAACTCCCTCGTATGAGTGTTTTGTCTTAAGTGTGTCTCAATTCAGCCTTTTAAGTGCAAAGTGGAACACCTACACCGCAGTGATGTCCTGAGGAGTAGACGGGGCTGTGAGACAGTAGAAATTTATGAGATGACTTGTATCTTATGAATCTTCTTGAAAGAGACTGAGGAAACCTCCCACTCTCTACACCCCGTGCACCCTCTACACGCCTCTCTGTGAGAAAAACCTTTATGTCCAATTAACTGTGTCTGTGTGTGCTTTGTAGCTTTTGAATGAAGTAGGATAAATCAAAGGACACCCCCCCCCCCCTTTCCTGGAGGACAAGAAGAGTTGAGACTTAAACTTCCACCTGCAGGGCTCTTAAGCTGGAGGAAAATGGCAAGGGAATGGTCATGAACTGGGCAATAAAAAATTCGGAACAAATTTAAAATGCTATCGAATATTTTTTTTAATGTTCATCCTTTGAATGAAAGTTTATATCACAAATAATGTTTTGCTTACTGTATGTGTTGGAGCTGGAACATGGTGATATAATGTCTTGAATAGCTGAATGTTAAGTCTAATATGAAAATATGTCTAGTATGGCTTTGTTATTAATTTAAGGCACTTTTCTTCTGACAAACATACCTTGTTTATACATTCATTATTACGCAGAAGACAAATTTTCTGGTGTATTTCTTTGACGTGATTCTCAAAGGAGAGGTCAAAATTTGTGTCCAGATTGTTGACACAACCCTGACCAACAAACAAGAGAAAAGAGAATGAGTTTTATCTTTATTAAGTTACCATGTGTAGATTTTGGATAACTTATGGGTGCCCCAAGTGTTTATAAGCTCTCTACCAGCCGTGCCTGGGGATGTACATACACGGCACCAGCACAGCATGGAAATACTGTACATATATCATATCAGGTAGACTTGTAAATCAAATTATTAAATCATTATTTCAATATATCCTTGTAGTATATTTTAGCTACAAGGCTGTGTCTAAAATAATTTTCACTGACACAAGACCAAAGGTGATGAATGCAAACCATTGGAAACAGAACAGAAATGATGCAGGTTTAAAACATCCTGTAAAATTAGTTGGTGAAAGTTCTATGATGTGGGAAATTCATATGAAAAACTGCTTGTTTCCAGTGATAAACCTAGAGGATACCTTTAGGAGAAGGAAAGTTATCAAACCTGCAGTAAGACACAGGCCTCGAGTCTGTGCAATACATTTTTACAATTCAAACTGACCCAGAGACCAGGGGGATGCCATAACAGATCTATGGGCAGGTAAAAACGGTTTGAGTAGGAATGTGAGAGAGAAGTCTGTTCACTTCTCCCACGTTCCAATACCAAATGGTACAGGAGGAGGCCATGATGGACATAATAAAAGCTCCAAAAATAGTTCTCAAGAGTAATAAATTAAAACTGATACAGAATCTTGGCCCTCAAAACTAATTTGTTACATTGATTACAGCTGTTTCAGTGCTGTGTTGAAGGCAGACTGGTGGATATCACTGATATTTGGAAAGTGAGCGAAATGAAAGTTCAAATATTGGCCAATTTATTGTTTTGATTTTACTTTATTTTATTTCTAGTTCTTTAAAAGACAATGCCAAGGAAAAGGAAAAAAACCATTCTAAACCTTTTAACGAGTTAAATTAGGGGGCAGCTATTGACACGGGAAAGTCATGATAGAGGACAGAAGAAGACAAAGTATTAAAGTTAAACACACCTGACCTTATTAAAACACTAAATCTACAACTTCAAAATGTACTGGAGTATGCTATCTAAAGGGAATGGGTGAGGAGTTGCTGTGATGGATATGAACCCTGAACTGAAAGAGGAGCTGTCAGTACACTGACGGCAGACTATGCAATCAACAAACATGCACTAAACCTTCAGAGAAATCATGTGATTGTATTGGCATGTGTTTGTGATTTTTATCATTTTTTTCTTGTCAGTCTCCTGAACTTGTATAATTTGTGTATTTAAAAGTTTAGCTGTACAAACATACCTACAGTATATTTTACAGATCAGTTTCGAGTGGTCTGGATTCTTTATCTCACAACTGTTAGTATCTTGCAATGTAACACTGTTAAATAAAGCTTGTTGACAAGTGCATGCTCTTGTGTCACAGTTCACAAAACACCCCATATAACATGTTTAAAGCAAATTCCACTGGAAGAACGGTTGTGCCCTCACAGTTCACGGGTGGAAATTATACCACCGATTCCTGAATAACCTGTTAAACCTGAAACCAAAGAAACTTTTTATCTTATCAGCACAGGTGATAAAACAATCACACAGGTTAGTACCCATCTTCTGCCCTCACTATGGAAGTAGACGATCAGCTAAGCAGTAAGCTAAACACACTCAAATAGAGGCTGAGGACTGGGTTTTGGCCTTTAAAGTTTTAAAGTACTGGACAACATTACAAATCAGACTAGAGACAATCTTGTGATGGAATCATGTTGACGTTCCAACCCATGCGCACTCAGTAGTCATTCCTGCAATATTACATGAGTACTCAATACTCATGGGTGGGACCACACCCATCTTCAAACTTGGCCTTCATTTTGAACTCAACTACACACCTGTAAAGTATCGTGACTGCATCTTGCACAGTTGTGGTGGTCTCAAGGCGACAAAGTCTGTCCACAGACAGACATATAAACATCTGCCAAAGTACTGCTACGGTAGGTGTCTCGAGGTCCTCATTTTGACATGATGATGCACACCCAGACTCACGAGGTGAAGAGAACAGGCTGCCAGCCACACTGTCACAGCTGGTAAAAAAGATGAGATACTGTAAACAGTAGTTAGAGCAAAGGCATTGTGAAATGAAGTAGTCCAGTAGGAAACTGCATTCAAAAAAGTATATAGTTGTAAAAATTAGTTACATATAGTAAAGTAAAGTAATTAATGCTGTAATTATAGACATAGTCAGTTAACTAGCCCAGCAGTACTTACTTTAAATCAATGGCGTGCGGTGACTTTTACAGATAGGTAAGCAGGGACGAAGAATAATTGCACACAGTTTGGACACAATAATGCCCTTTAACCATATGCCCTCATTCCTCTCTTCCCGTATCTTGTTTTCTATCAAAGCTCCTTATTTTTGCTTACTCTCTCTGCATTTTTCCTTCTCCCATTTGTTGTCTTACAGTCTCTCTTCAGATTTTTCGTCCACTTAAGTTGTCCATCTCTCTTTTTGCTTTTTTTTCTGGAAACACTGAATGAAGTTAGTTTTGATTTGGCAAACATCAGCTAGAGACAGATCTCAGTGAAAACCGAGGGATAGTAGAGAAATAGAACGATGTTGCATGTAGGTGCAAACTCTTGTTTGCAAGTCTCTGTTACTACAGAGCTGAGAGTGATGAGTGTGTGTCTTTTCTGTATGTGTGTACATACATTATATATGTGTGTATGCATTACGCCGCAGACAATAATGACTGTTTCATGTGTGAGATCAGGTTACCCTGCTGTGTCATCAGGACGAGCAGATGTAACGGGAACTCAGCATACCCTGGCCACGTGACTAGGGAGAATGTTACCCGCAAAAAACAGAGGATGATGGGAATCATGTGTATGTGTCTTTCCGTGTCACATACCATAACCAGATAATATACTTAGTGTACTTACAGTGTAACTGGTACACCACAGAACTCCGTGAATAAACTTTAAAATACAAAGGATCAGTTACTTCTCAGGAATGAGGTCTTACTGTAAAGTCAGGTTTTCCTAACAGACAGATTAAGAAAATGAACACGAATTCCTGCATCCTGCCTGTGAACTCAGAACTAGAAGTAAAAAAACCAACAAACATAAAACTGGCTATCAACCAAACAGTCAGTCAGTTGGTTGATCAACCTCTAATTAAAGAATATATTATGTGTAAACTTCATGACGTAACTTTGAATCAAACACAAAGCCTTCAGTCCTGCAAAGGAAAATATTTCTGCAATGTGCAAAATTAGATTTTTTTTTCACATTTTCATATTTTTTCATTTCTTTATATATTGCGTTGTGCACATACTAACATGGCTAAGGTGCAGCATCACCCCAAACCCCCAGTTCAATGTTAGCCCCGTTGTTTTAAATCTCTCAACAGGGTGCACATGCAGTGCACCCTGTTGTGTCAAGCAGATTTCCATAATCTCTGCAAAACACTGTGTTCTGTCTCCAATTTAAGTTGCAGCATAAAAGCCACAACTGAATTGTTGATTACAATTTTTACCATCACGGACGGAAGTATTGGGCACAATGACCCTGGTAATTTTTTCTTTAATAGCAGAGAGCCCACACTAATCTTGATTACCAATATAGAGCTGAACACACAGCATGTTAGCCAGTTATAATGTTTTCTATTGAACAAATGCTCGGACAGGTTTCTCACTGAAGGTAAAGACAGAGGAATTCTAAAAAGGTGCTCGAATCAATATTTTTATATTGAGTATGGATCAAATGACTATGTGTAATGTGAAAGTCAGATGTACTGAACCTTTTACTGTCTTTCAGCTCATTGTTTTGCTTTTACAACTTTACTGTTTTGGTTCAGTCTCACTGCTCTCATCACTGTTGTTTCAGGATGCTAAAGGGAGCTTTTTTCGATGAAAAGGCTCTAGAAAACCAGTTGTGCACTACCAAACAGCACACAGACACAGCTGCCAACTAGCTGGTGAACACGGTAAAGCCTCCAGCAGCTGAAAAGCCACATATGTTTCTCAGGAGCTGATGGAGACCAAACCAAAACAAAAGCTAAAAGTGAATATTGGACTCATATACAGATGGACAGAAACATGACTCCAAATGAATGCTATTGTTGCTACGTATTTGCTGGATGTGTAAATAATCAGCTGTTTGCTAATAAAATTTGCAATACCAATTTTACAACAGTTTGTATCCACTGCCCACAAGTGGGGGAAAAAAAATCAGTTAATGCAAGTTAAAGGTGAAAGACTTCCACGTTCAGTTGAAAACTTTCTCTCTCTTAAATATTTCCGAAACCTTTTTCATAACTCTGTGTAACAAAGAACTGAATTGGTCCTTGAAATGTATAAAAGACTGATTCACAGGCTTCGGAGTCTATAAATAGTGAATTAATTGGCCCTCGGAAGTGGTCTGACCATAATTTTGTGCTTCAGCAAAAACTCTTTCTGGAAGTGGCTGGCTACAAATAACTCGCTGCTTTCTGTAATCCGTCCATCAGGGTCACATGGAGGCCTACTGTATAGAGTGTCAGAGGATTATTACATCACCTTGATGTGGTAAAAAATGTCTGGACCGTTGGTTTACCTCTCAAGTAATCTATCCATAGTTAAGATAAGGACAAACACTGGCTTCTCATCATCAGAGCATACAGTTGAGGACTGGCTTCCTTGACTGGATTTTACAAAATCTTTGTGTATGTGTGCAATACAAATAATGTCATCTAGGAATCATGCAGTCATAGATAATGGTATAAGCACTACAGTTCTTCCAAGGAACTGGCTCCTAGTCAATGGTTGCAGCTAAAGTAACTGATCAATGCCTGAGTGCATTTTCCGTACAGCGATGGTGCAGCCTTTTCTTGAGAATACACAGCAAGAGTTTTCTAGGAATTAATTATTATCTCTGATCTAATACCAAATATAACACTAAATGTATTCCTCAGAGGGTATTTCAGTTTTCCTTCCATTTGGAAAATGTTCCCGGACTTCTTATCTCTCACATTTTGAATGTCATTTTCCATGCTTGACATATGGATGCATGCTGACACAAGAAGGCACACTTTCCAAGGTAATCCAATACAAAATTCCCTGGGGAAATTCCATTTACAAAGCTCTCACTCTCTCAAACATTTACAAACACTGAGCTGACGTAACCTATTTTCTTTCTCTCTCTCTCTCTCTCTCTCTTTATCCTTCTCTTTCTCTCTCGAGTTTTTAGATCCCATGTCAGCGACATAGAGTGTTTGGGGCCCTGCATGAATAGTGTGTTGGTAACAGTCGCTCCCTCGGGGAACAACATTTTGGAAGGGCTCCTACACCTTTAAACATACAGTGTGAATTCAGCAGCTGGATCCCGGATGCACGACAGAAGTACAGTAAAGCTTTTCACACATGTTGCAGCGGAATATAACAGGACGGCTGGTATCTTGACCTATAGGAGTTGTTGGATCAGATGATGAAGCATGACTATTCATGTGTGGATATTAAAGAAGAGAGGGATAATGTATGAGCAGAGAGCTGCTGTCAGGATGCTCTCTCAATGATATGGGATTCATTTCACTCCTAAAGTACTGGGTATTACCTCAGCATAATTTACTTGTATTTGTGTCATCTCTTCAACTCTCTAAAATAAATAAACATGGTAAATCTGCAGTCCCGGAAATTGGAAACTGGGAGACAGTGGAGCATCCTGGCTAAACAAACAAATTCCACACTGTTGTCTCATTTATCTTGCGAGACTCCGCCACTAAACCAACAAACTATCCACTGCAGCGTTCACTCATCACTCCTTTACTGTCTTGAATCTTTGCATTTCATACAGATGTGGGAGGTTCTTTAAAGTTTTCTGAATACAGGCCGCAAAAGGAATCAGTCATCGGCATTAAGGCGTGCTACAAACATATGCTCTTTCTCAGTGTCAGCCAAAGACAGGATCCCAATCATGTCCGCAGGCTCGAAGTTCAGTCCAAATAGGCACCAAACGAGATAATAATCTGATAATAGCAAACACACATTACGAATTATTATGCATAGACAGGCCCAAAAAAAAAAAAAAAACTCTTGATGATCAAAAGAAAAGGGCAACAGAGAGAAAGAACAGAACTGGTTCACGGAGATATTATTTCCTTCTTCCTAATGTTTTTGTTTTGGAGCTGGCTGAGAGAACATCAGATCCAGGCCTTTTCTCATGAAGCAGTTTGTAACAGGAGTACAACTTTACAAAATTAGTGATGTAATTATTCCTTTGTTACTTAGGGTCTACTGGACCTGTATGCATAAAATAGCGTGTGCTTGAGTCATTGAATTTACTTGATTTTTCATAGAAAAATAATATATCCAATATGTTCATTTCAGTCATTTAAACCTATAATCTGTAACTTTTCACATGTTGTCTGTGAAGATTCTAAGTCATCTAAGTTATGGTATATCTAGAAGGAGGTCAACTGGACTTGCTTTCGACATGTTCAAACAACAAAGATGATTGATCAAGTAGTGTAGCATTTGTTATGTAGATTAACATTAAAGGGGCTATGTGTAAATATTTTAGTTTAAAATTCATTCAAAATCAATTAAGGTTATTAAAAAAATGTGGAGAAATAACATTTTGGTTTTTTTTACATTTTGTCAAAGACGTCTATGTATTGTCTTACAGAGATATCTACTGAAGTTAGCATGCTTACCAGCAATCCCGTCCCATCTTGTAATACCACTTTATTCCTCAAGAGGCGGTATTGAGTCACTGTAGCGTCCAGTTTGCCTTCAGTCCAACACCAGATATTGAAGAAGTAGTGACTTTGGGCAGTCCTTAAACCTGTGTTGCAGACATCCTCTCAACATTCCTCCATCTTTCCTCCATCCTCCTCTTTTCCTCCATCTTTTCCCTCCTTTCCTCAGCTGCTGATGCTGCTGCTCTCCCTTTCGTGGCTCGTCCTCTACCCCTGTCACCAAAACACCTTCCCTGTCTCTCTGTCTGGGCAGACTGAGTGTGAAATTGTCATCATCAGTCTAACAAGAATTGAAGAAAACGACCTACTAGAGACATGATCAGATTGCAAGGCAAACCTGTGTGGAAAACATTGTTCCCCAATCCACACAGGTTCGGCAACAACTGCCCTGTGTTGAGGTTAGATTTATTAAAGGTATCGTTAGCTCAAAGTGAGGATGAGGGTTGAAACTTGGTTGTGATTGGCCAGTGAGCCTAGTCCTGGAACAAGCATGCAGCACACAGAAATGCATGAAAGTAAAATTAGTATGTTTGTTTTATCTTTTATTCACTTTGATATAACTGTTTGATTTTGGAACTCTCTGTGCCTATGCCTGTTGGGATTTCTGTTATTGAAGAAAGTGAAAACATACTAAATGCATTCCAGATGTTCTGTCCCCTTTCTCCTGGAATTGTAATACGACCTTCTGTGCATAGACAGCTTATATCAGAGGATAGTGGACAGCTCATGGAAAGTCGGCGGGTTTTGCCATTTGGTTAATATCAGGTTGTTTTTTGGGCGAATGGCCAATCATTGTCCTCAGCTTTGTATTCAAGGACATTGTAATGCATGTTACAGCCTTTGCTTTTGGAGATATTCTCCCCTTGGCTTCAAAGAGTGCATTTCCTTGTTTCTTTTGATAGGGGTGGACACCCAACTTTGTGGTGATATGCTGCCCCCTATTTGTTTGGAGTATGAACTTGGGAGTCGCTCAGTTCTTAAACATTGCCCCTTTAAGACATGGCCGAAACCAGCATTTTCAACTGGGAAATCTTGCAGCAAAATTAATTTCAGTGGCATCGCTGTATAAAACCGCACAAATTCTTCACATCTAGTTCAGCTTTGGGGAAATTGAGACATACAGTATTACGTAGATTCACAGATGAGTTTTTGGTATGACCAGGCCTTCACTGTACCTTTTTACCGCAATTTATGTGTTCATTTTCTTATACTCTTTAAAATTGTCTGCTTTATAATTTTCTCCTTCATTATGATAACAAGCTGCTCGGCCCATGTTTGAAGGCAGCTGCTATAAAAAATTAAAAAAAAATTAAATCTGACTTTTTCAACAGATTGGATAAAGCGTTCAACCTTTTTTTGAGAGCCAGAAAACAGGCTAATCAGCAGCTGCCAGAATAAATATTTTATTCTCTTGGATGACAGGGATGAGTGTGGTCTCCTTTTATTATCATGTTGTCTCTGCAGCAGGACAGCTAAATGGTCACAAATGATTCACAAATCATTTCCATGATTCACAACGTGGTTTGAGAAATGTGTTTTGCACATTTACAGAGTTTGTCACAATTCAGCCTGCAAGTCATGTTTCAAAGCCAGTTCACACAGACTTTTTAGTCAAAGTTTAACCTCACATGCTTTCTGATGTTTGCAGACGTAATTTTTGTGGTGTTTTATTCTCATTGAGATGGGCTGATGGGATGTGACATGACCACCTCAGCCACTACAATTATGCTGACAATTATGTTGTGCATGTTGGCAACAAGACTGAAAAACAAGCACAAACATTTTGTTTGGGCAGAAGAAATCAAGTAACCTGTTGGATCTATTTGACCTTATTTTGACCTATCTGGCCCAGGTTATATAGAGAATTATAATAAACTTCAGATTTATGGCAGCGGATAATAAATTAGTCATGAAATTTGGACTAAACGGCATGACTGGCTGATCTGGAATCTTCCATAAAACCATAATCAAAATCATATTTCCACTATTGCTAAAAGTATCAGACCTAAGAAGAAACCAGAACATGAATAGTTCTGTTAAATCTTCCATATATGACACTAAACGGTGATATTGTTTAGCGGGTACAAGGTTTACTGACCAAAAATAAGGAAGCCCTTTATTCAGCTGTGTGTAAGCATCCATGCATATCAGCTTCATTGGTTCAGTAAGTTCAAGCCACAGAGTCAGGTCACATGTTGAAACACAGCTTATACTTTCAGGAACAATGAGTGCTTCAATACAGACCTACACCGATTATGGTTATATGTTTAATATTTTTGTCTTACTCTATCTTTTATTTCAAGTCTAACCCACCACTTTGTCACATCTAAACAAAGATACCTAGATAGATAGATAGATAGATAGATTAAAGTGGGCAACATTATTGTCATCACATTTAAACTTAATGCACCAGATGTGAAGACATCTCCAACAAACTCTTTCATCCCTTTATGTGGAAGAAGAGCATAATCATCACCATCATGTAACTAATGCAGAAGACCAAGTTTAGAATTCTAGTGAGTCATTATACTAAGACACAAGACTGATCCAAAATGACTCAACATCCCTTAATAATATTAGTGTGGGGAAACTTAAAGTGTGCGTGTGTGTGTGTGTGTGTGTGTGTGTGTGTGTGTGTGTGTGTGTGTATGTGTGTGTGTGTGTGTCAGTGTGTGAGAGAGAGAGAGACAGCGAGAGATTTGTTTTTCTTTTTGTAAAATGTAATTATTCAGTGATATGTAATTTAGCTTTGGCAATAATAGTAACCTTAACATTCATGCAATGAAGCTTATTTGAATTTGAATTTGAGAGAGAGAGAGCAAACACTACCGGAAACTAGATGTATGTCACATCTTTACGATTCCCTGTTCAAAATACTTCCTGAAACAGTTTTCCACAGTTGTCTTCCAAACAGGAGTCAATTTCTCTCCATTTTTTTCTAGATAGATCAAGCCAAACGGTAGGAGCTTGATCTTGGTTCAGATTTAAATTCCCCGAGGGACCGTGGTAAAATTAGATCATTTAGGACAGCCAAATTTGGGGTTAGCCCCACTCCAGCACCACGGTCCGTAGTAATGCACCTGAAGCTGTTTGGTATCCGCCAAAAACACCAGAAGAAGAGTAACTTCTGCACTTCAGCGACTGAGTTACATCAGTAGCAGTTTCGCCAACACATAGATGACTCATATGAATTGACAATGAGTGAGACAAAAGTTTCATCATCTCACTAGTGCTGCTCCCTAAAACCTACTGATCATCCAGTGACTGCACTGTAAGATCGTAAAGTATGTACTGAAATAGCTGCAGCTGCTTTTTCCTATCGCTTTAATGAGGAGAATGACAGGACATTATGGATGAGTCAGGGGGAGGTGGATGCATTTACACCTTTATTAACATCTGGCTAGAATCAATCTCACCTGCTCAATGGTTTGAGCAATGGGCTTTTATTCCGTCTTGAATGTTTCCTGGATTCATTTACTCTTAGCTTTTCTGGTAATTGCTAACTTTCGTCCGCTGCTACTTTTCGTCACTTCATTGGACATTTAAGTTACATGCTTCATGTACAGTGGAGGCTGAGAAAAGGCTGAGACCACTTTCCCAAATGGAAAGTAGTCTCAGACTTTTGGACTCCACTGTACATCATGTGCGTCACAAAGTGTTAAAGAAAAAAAACTTTCTCTCTGACTTCACCTTCCTTGACTCCAACCTCTAATAACAAACATGTATCTTACATGGAGGAAAATGTTCACAACTATTTTACATTTATGGATTCTTTCCAATTAGGAGGGAATCAGAAGGAGTGTGCGGTATTGAATTCTCATTAAATTACAATTATAAAAACACAAAAATAAATAGCGATACTGCAGACCTTTTCATGTTCAGTTCATTTGTTTTTACCTTATTTTAATGTGTACTTTCAGATTCCAATGCTATGTAGTATTTCTTGGTGATAATAAGCATTCACCACAAAATATTTCCTTGTGCAACACAGAAACCACCAGTTCACTCCACAAACCTTCAAAACAGAAACCTTAATAACAAGTGGCATTAAAGGAGGAGTGAGTTATTCACTGTTGATATTTGAACTCAGGAGCAAAAGAAAAACACCAAATTTCAATTTTTGTTCTTCTGACCTTCTCCTCTTTGGCTGTTCCCACGGAAGGGGCGACTGCTCCTTCTCCTTACTCTGGTAATCCTTAAATTGGCACTTTCCATTAGCATGTGCCAATCTACCATCTCTCACTCCCACTGCCCCCTCTCCCCCATCTCCCCTCTTCTCCTTCTTTTTTTCCTCGTCCCGTGCACAAGCATGAACGCACCCTGTTGCTGATTGGCTGGAATATTGTTTTGTGGCTCGGTCCATTGCCACTTTGTGTGTTTCCCATTTCCAGAGCTGTAGGAACACCAGCTTTTTTTTTCAGTGCACACACAGAACAGACAGCTAGAGTGAGGAGATACTCACTGAATTTGACAAAAAGTTTACTGGATTAGATTCGCTGACTATACTTTAATATATGTGCAACTGTTTGGTCAAGTAGTTTCCATGTGGCACTGTATAGTTCTGACCTGGGGGAAAGAGCAGTGGCTTTTAAAAATTTCTTCCACAAGACAGTTCATCATAGCAGACAGCTGTTTTTGTGAAAAAGCTCCAAATCCCAACTGTATGCTGCTCAGTGCGAGATGCCAGACACACACAGCTAACGACGAGCTAATGAATATATTGGAGCATTTAGCAGCTAAAGAGCCAGGTATTTTTCTCACGTGAATGGGTGGACAAAAACAGCGCTAAAAGAAAAGTGTATAATTTATTTATATTCACGAGAATACCTGAAACACCACTCTATATGAATGATAATGTTGCTCTGTACAGTATCTGTCTAAATAGGCAACTGTTTGCTAACACGTTAGCTATCACGTTAGCAGACAGCATTCAGCTTGTTTTCCCTGCCAAAAAATCAGTTATTAGAGACTTAATTATATTGTTGTCCCACGTGAAAACGTGCAAAACTTATGCGGATAAAGATATATTTACATAAAAAATTAATCCGTCTGACAACATTGATAAGCTTCACAAGAAAATATTTGCATGAATTTTTTTTTATTTTAATGACTGCCTCTGTTCCAATGTTGATTTACCAAGGTTAAAAGCTTTAGTCATCAGGTTTATAACCCATTTATAACTACTGTAGTTCATAGCTAAATGTGCTAATGTTTTTAATATTTTTAAAATTTAAATGTCACATGACAATAAAAAAAACTACTCTTAAAAACTAAACATCATCAACATCAGTCAGAGTAGTATCACAGTCATTTATACTTAAGCACATTTATTTTGAGTGTAAAATCACAAAGTGTAAGAAGATGGAGATTGATGACATGTTTTTTTAATGGAAACCATGTGCTGTACTGATTGTTCACTGCTTTCCACATCAAAGGAAAAATGTGCAAATTGTAAAAAAAAAAAAAAAAAAAAAGTATACATTATAATGTATAGAATGTACACATTAAACACATATCTACACATCATTACACCCATTAACTCAGACGTACAATATTTGTGCAGACACACCCACACAGAGCAGACTGCATTGCTGAAAATATGTCTTTTTCTAGGTTTTGCAGATCCAGAGAGCTGCTGCTTCAGGTAGTTTCTCCTCTTTTTAATATTATTCTCATTCTGGTGTCAAGTGTTTTCCCATTGCCTAATTTCTGCAGTGCTGGATGAACTGGCTCAGCTGTGCCAAATCCACAACCAAAACTGCAGGTTTTGGTTGTGGAAACAACCAAAACTGTCATGAAACATGTCATGGTATAATTTGGCACCGCCTGGTGGATGCTTTATGGCACTGTATTGCAATTATTTATGAATGTATTCGCTGTATGTGTCGATTGGGTTTCAAGGTCAAATGGTCTTTTCTTTACCGTTCTTGCTGTGGGAATGGCTTTGCGTTAAAGTTCGCCTCTTATTTCTTTCATAACTACATTGCATAATCTATATGCTCGATGGATACGTTATTTTAAGTGTAATATTTTAACACTACATTTATACATACCTCTGTGTTACATGCTATTCATGCTAAAGGCTTTTGGTGTTAGCTACAGTTGCTAATGGAAATATAACAGCATAATTTTAAGCACGGTCTTCGTTCCCTTGTGTTAATTATACTCACGTTTGTTTCCAGTTTTAAAACGTGACAACTAATGAGCCTGAAGACAGTAGAACAGTAAACAGTTAAACGTTACTTCAGTGTCTGAGGATTCATTAATTTGTAATCAGTTTCCGCTATCTGTTGAAGTTGCACCCTTTTTTACGCACAATGGGAACAGAATAAAATATGAACTCATTTTTTTACGACAGCATATGGCAGCGTAAGACAATGAAGCTTCAAAGTTTGTTGAACCTGAACAACACTTTGTATAAATGGTATGTTTGTCAAGCAGAGTGAAACTGTCCGAGTGAAGTGGACATTAAGGATGAAGCCAGTTTCTTGTGAAGTACACTTGTTGGCAGGTGCATGTGAAATCTGTTCAGACATCTAGACCTGGAATGTGGTTTTACTGTGTTGTCTGCTTTCTTGTGCAGTGTTAAAGAAGGTAAAAAAAATGCAAACTAGTTGACCCTTACTGGAGCTCCTATTTCCATCCTATATGTCTCCTTGGGAGCTGTCAGTCAAGCACAGAATGTACATGCCTGCACAGTCATGGCAAGAGGTCTGATTAGCCACAGTAATTGAAGTAAGATTCCTTTGATAATTTGTTCCATACTATATTAAATCTTTCAAATTGGCAGATTTACACACTTATTTATGATTGTACAGGACTTGGGATGATAAAGTTCCAGCTGGTTTTAAGCATTTAGTTGACTATTACTCCATTCTTGCTAACTTTGACTACAGATTTAAATGACACACAGATTGGAAGCGTAACTAGAGGCTGAATTAACCCTGGAAACACTCAACTTCAACTGTCTGTGAACACAAGACCCAACCCAGTCATAGCTTTGACAAGGAGGAAGTCGACATCATCAACCGGGGGTGAGCAGATGGCCGGAGAAAGATCTTAGAGGTCTTTTGCATTCAGGGCCAAAGACTATCTTTAAACAGGGACAGGAGTCAAGATTTTCTGTCCTGTATACCACTCCTTCCAACGAGAAGGATGATGAGATATTTGTGAAAGCTAATTTATTCCAGTAAAAGCTGCTCACAAAGCACATGTAAAATCCGCCATGGCCAGTCCCAAGTCTGGCTGAGAAAGGACGAGGGATGGGTGTAAGGTTAGTATCCATGCCCTGTAAATACTTCACTTGCTACAGAAACACAGACAAGGGAAAAACAAGAGAACTTAGTACTGGGAGAGAAAAGCTCTTCAGTACAAAGAATTATGAAGCTGTGTGGTGAAAGTCAGAAGTCCCTGGAAGCCTCAGGACTACAGCCTTCTTTCAACCAAGAACAACATCACCTTTGGAACGTGGAATGTAAAGACCATATACCAAAGGGGGAAAACAACCGGAATAGTAGCAGAAATAAAAAAATTCAAATCTTGTGCTACTGGGATTCAGCAAACGATATAGACGCAATTGGCCCAGAAAAGATTGATGAGTGGAGAGATGTTGCTCTATTTTGGTCATGAAGAGGATGGGGAAGCACTTATGCTATCAAGGTCTGCACAGAGGGCACTCATAGGCTGGGAGGCGCATGAAACCAAGAATCGCCACAACATCCTTCAGAACAAAGAAACAGAAGATCAAAATGAACGTGATCCAAAGCTACACACCAACAAACAATAGTGGAGAAGCAGTGAAAGATGAACTGTATGACAGAACTACAGAAGATTCTGGGTAAATACTCAGAGAAAGATGTAACCATCCTTATGGGAGACTCTAATGCAAAGATCGGAGAAGATAACATTGGATATGACGAGGTGATGGGAACACACAGACTTGGACAAATGAGTGAGATTGGAGAGAATTTCATAGAAATTTGCACATTGAACAAGCTTGTCATTGAAGGCAGCATCTTCCACGATAAGAAGCGCCACAAAGCAACATGGGTATCACCAGACCATATCTCAGAGAATCAAATAGATAACGTCTGTATAAACAAGAAATACAGGACATGAGAGTAAAAAGGAGAGCCGATGTAGCGTCAGACTAGACTACCACTTACTACCTGCAAGACTGAAGCTTAAGTTAAAGAAGAACAGGACAGAGGCAACGGGAAATATACAAAAATGCAATTTCGAGAACAGTACAGAATGAAATTCTCTAACAAATTTAAAGTTATCCAGGATATGTTTGAGGATGAGACCAGCATCTACAGCCATTGGCAAAATATTAAAGATACAAAACATCAACATGGTTTGAAGTTGTTGACTACAGGAAATTTCAACAAAAGGAATGGATATCTGTTAAAACCCTACAAAAGATCAAAGTAAGGAAATAGAAGAAATCGGCAGTGACAAACAACCACACAAGAGCATCAAAAGCAAAGGTACAAAAAGAGGATAATGATGCAAACAGAGACGTGAAGAAGAGTATCAAGGCGGACAAGCTGTAATACATCGACAACCTCGAAGAAGCGGAAGGAGCAGCAGGCAGGGAAAACATGAAGCAGTTGTATGACACCACCAGAAAGATGTCAGGCAAGCGTAGCATACCACAAAGACCAGTGAAAGATAAAGAAGATTACACCATTATGAACAAAGAAGGTTAATTCAATAATAGGGGCAGAACACTTTGAAGAACTGCTTAACAGACCCTCACCACCACATCCCCCAGATATCCAACCAGCAAAAAACAATCTCCTCATCAGTTGGGACATACCCAGTAAGGAGGAAATCAGAAAGGCTGTTCAGAAACTAAAGAACGGCAAGGCAGCCGGACCAGATAACATCCCAGCAGAAGCATTGAAGGCAGGATTGGATACCACTGTGGGACTGCTGTATCCACTTTTCAGAAAGATCTGGGAAGAAGAAGAAATACCTGGAAAGAGGGCTTTATCAACAAACTCCTTAAGAAAGAAGACCTGGGCAACTGTTCCAACAAGAGAGGAACTACCCTAGTGTCTGTGCTAGGGAAAGTGTTAAATAGAGTCTATCTGAGTCATCCCAGATAGAATGAGGGATGCAGTTGACCAACAGTTAAGAAACCAAAAAGTGGGATTAAAGAGGAATCCACCTTGTGTTGACCAGATTGCCACTTTTCATACTGTCATTGAGCAATCATTACAGTGGATTTCCTGACTGTATGTCAACTTTGTCAGCTATAAAAAAACAACAGTGTGAACAGGTAGAGCCTCTGGAAGCTTTTTTAGCCATTATGGAGTGCCCACTAAACTGGTGAATCTTATCAAGAACAGCTATGCCGGAATGATCTGTAGAATGATACATGAAGGACAGGTTACCAGTACTAGTTCGAGGTCAAAACTGGAGTCAGAGAGGTTTGATGATTATCTCCATTCTTGTTTCCACTAACCATTGACTAGGTAATGAGAACAACAACTGAACAAAGAAAAAACAGAATCCAGTGGACTTTGTGGATACAGCTGGGTGATCTAAACTTCACAGATGACTTGGCACTACTGTAACACAGCCACCACCAGATGCAGGATAAGACCAACACTTGCAGCTACCTCCTCACAAGTAAGACTTAACATAGATAAGGAAAAAACAAAGATCAGGAGGATGAATACAACCAGTGTTGAACCAATCCCACTCAAAGGCAGCAGGATTGAAATAGACTACTTTACCTACTTGGGGAGTATCATTGACAAACAGCGAGGTACAGTTGCAGATGTCAAAGCAAGAGTAGGCAGGGCAAGGACAGTCTTTTTTACAGCTCAAAAACATCTGGCGCTCTGGATTGGTACAGCAACGAACAAAAATAAGAACCTTTTACTCCAGTGTAAAATCAGTGCTGCTTTATGTAAAGAAAATGACTGAGAACTCTTGAGATTCCTTTTCGATGGCTTATATTCCAGGAGGGGTGTCACGCATATAAGAGAAGGGAGTGACCACTGTTCCATTCCCTTGGATGGGAAAGTGATGTCACTTGAGGCGGCAATAGTTTGGTCTGAAGACTATAAGTTCAAAAATGAAAGAAATCTCGGGGTTTGGAGTTAGAAAGAAGTGAGGTTACCAGGTATCTGTAGCCCGCTCCTCATACCACTTCTCTTCTTGAGGCTAGCAGCTCAAGGCCACATAAGCCGCTACTAGCATAACACACCTGACTCTACGACCAAACTTTCAAAAGGTCAAGTTGCTTTGTGGTTAATGTAGGTGCAAGGTTTTTACGAGGAAAAAGAATGCATGGAATAAACAAGACGATACATCTGTTTCTGCTGAATCAATTTTGGTGTTTTTTTTTAGCCGTCCATCATGAGTCCAACATGTTAAGGAAGTGCAATGCTAAACTGACAACATAACCTGCAGATTTGAATTGGCTACAAACATAAACCTATATACAACGTATCTCTGTCAGAGAGAACTTGATGCTAGATACGTGTTACTCATTGTTTCATCCACGTTATTGGTGAAGGCAATCCATAATCTCACCAACTATGTTTTAAGCTGTCAAACTCCCTTGCTGTTTACGGTAGCATCTCGCTACTACACATATCGTATTTCTCCAACACAGCTGTATCCAGCGATAAACTCTGTTTCTTCATGTGTGGTTAAAATATCCATTTTCAATACATGTACTGACTGACTCAACTGCAGGACAATTCACAGTCTTCACTCAGTTCAAGTTATAGCAAAGTAAAGGTCAACCAATTGGTGAAAGACTGAGAGGAAAGAGAGATAAGATAGCCGTGAAAAGATAAGGTGATCAGAACAAGAATCTAGAACATTTACAAGGATCTATTTTATGAATTAAGAGGATTTTCTTTAACCAGAAACACATGGAGGGCAAGTCTTATATGCATACCAGCGGCAGGACAGTGATAAATATTTTTTTGGGTGGGATATAAGTGTAGAAGGAATTCCATTTCATGCTTGCATATAAAAAAAGGTGGAAGAGAACAGTTAAAAAGCTGGGCTTTTGCTACAGATGTTAATCATGCTTAATTTTTTGTACCATTCCTTCCAGCAAATGAAAGCACACATCTCTTGTTGTTTTCACACAACCTAAAAATGTGTTGTTTCTAGCCCAGGATGTTATCGGTCAGTGTAAAGCCATCAATGGTGTCAGTTTATCTAACCCTCACAAATGAAAATATTTTCAACATCCGTTATTAAAGAAGTGGATTCTTTTGCTGTGACCAAAATCAGAGAAGACCTCACTCTTTGACAAAGCTTAAACAGTGCCCCTGAGTAACACCTTGAGGAAGTGAAATTTTCAACTGACCAAGAAACTCAGGAAGAAAAAGACGCGTTCATGGGAAGACAGCCACATCCTCCTCTAATTAATTAATGAATCAAAATGTCTTAAGAAAAATACCAGAGAGTTCAGGGGGAAAGGGAGAATGAGACAATTAGTGTGTTGAAACCAGTGACCACCACACCACATCTGTGAGGCTCAGCACATGTGGTTTATTTAAAATCATATGAACATGACTCATTGACTCACTTTCACATGTGACTGTACCAAAGTTTAGAAAGGTCATTCAACTGCATGAAAATAGAAACTGGATTAAACAGGGTTATACGCCTGTTCATAATGTCTTAATAACTGCTATGATCAAAGTTTTCAGAGTGCACAAGACATATGGACAAGGATGATGTGCAGAAGAGATGATCTGTGAGGACATCGAGCAACTTCCAGGTATCGTCAACAGATTGGACCTGAGCCACATGGTCTCTTCTCCACGATGAACCCCTGGAAGGAAGACAGACTACACACTCATACGAGAGGCAAAACCAAGCACATCATTCACACGTGGAGGAAAAAAAACACACAGAGGGAGAGAGAGACAAAGAGAATTCTCATGTGCCATGTGACTATACTGTGCATAATAGGTTTTAAAATGGATTAATTGAGACTGAGACCGACCTGCCGGCAGGAGAATTGTAACAGGTACCAGGCCTGAAGTAATCAAAGAATAAGCCACTAACTGAAAACTAAGGCATAAAGACGACTTTAAAGTTTGGATTTAAATGCCCCAATGGAGTCAGACAGTCTGACGTCAGCAGGGAGGTTGTTTCAGGGGAAGGGGACATGACAGGAAGACACCCTGCAGCCTGCTCACTTCTTTTTAACTCTGGGGACAGCCCTGCGTTCTGAGAGTGGAGAGCATAAGACTACAAATATTAACATTTGGTTGATTTTAATGTGCAGTGATTGCAGAATGACGCCCCCTGCTGAAACTGCCACCTTTCAATACTGAATACATCAGTGAATTCCAGACATTTTTATTCAGTCTGATATTAATTTGATAATATTGGAATATTTGATGCATGATAGAATATTTGCAGTTAAGAGTCAGCAAAAACAAAAATAAAATATACTTTTTCAGAGGGAAAGTCATATATCAAAGATATATGATGGTTAAATGCACTTCTAATTGTCCTTTAATGAAAAATTACAAGTTGTATCACTGTTACATTACAATGGGTTTTAGTGGGCACTGCAGTCCAGCTCTAATCTCAATGTCAATGACAAACTTTATTGACTGTGTAGGAAAAGTACACAGGCATGTCTGTCTCCACAGGCATGTCAGATGTCCGGCTCTGCTCCGGCCGTGGTGTCTGCCTGTAGCGCACTTCATTAGGGTGGACGCCTGATGAAGCCCATACATGGGCTAAGAACCTGAACTGTCATTACCACTAAACTTCTCAGAGCCCTGGCTGTTCCGAGACGAGGTCTGGAGCAGGGTGACAGTGCGCGCTGTCCTTTCAGCACCAAGGTCTGACTTTACGCACGGCCACAAGAGTCACTGTACTCAGTCATGCACTGAAAACCCCAAGTCCAAGTCGTTATAACAAAATAGCCTGCATTGATTAGATAAGAATCATCCTTAAACGGTGTGTAATTGTGTTTCAATTCGCATGGATGTAATGCGCACAATGGCCCTAAATTGGGTTATGAGAATCAAAAAAAGGGAGTATTTCCACTAAGATGCCGGTATCTGCTCTCTATTCTGGGCTGATTGGAAATTTCAGTATATGTATTAGTGGGAAAGGAAGGCTTCCTGTAACTGCGGTTCGCACAGATAAACTGAGAAACGGAAAGGAGGGGGCGCGGAAAACTTCACACAGCGTTCAAGTGATGGTCAGGCAACTCAAGTGGACTTCACCGCCTCAGGAGTGCCAATAATGCGTCTTCTTATTATGACAGACACGACGGAGTAACCCACAGGGGACAGGCCACCGCGTCTGCGAGACAGAATAAAAAGTGAGCTTTACTTCGGGGAGACTGGTCTGCTACTCCGGCGAGGACGCACACGGGACCTGGAGCCCCGGATCCTTTAGCTGTTCGTCCACTCTCCCCACAGTCGGCCCGGTGCTCAGCGGACGGTCACAGATGCTCAGCGAGAACCCGTGCGACTTCAGAAGCCCTGATTTTTTTTCCTGCGCAAAAGCAGACTTTAAGAGGACATATTTGTGACCGGACAGAAACAGGAACCTAAAAGAAAGTTGCCCACGGTTCTTTATTTCCATTTTTTTATCATTGCGGGTAGCACGGGACTTTTGAAGAGCATCTGAAGAGGCTATATAGACCTGAAGGTAACAGCATTTTTTGAAACCTGTCGTCCACCTCTGAAATATTTCACTTTGATCGAATAAAGCATCGTTTGGTCTCACTAATGTCTTGCCGCCGGTGTTCTGAGACCGACTTGCCCGGCTGAGACCTAGTGCAAATCATGTTCAGGTGTCTAAAGCAAAGGAAATCTTGATGGAATTCCTGCCCAAATTAAACGGAACCAGGCCACTAATAGGTCGCCGAAGGCGCTACAGCTCACCACCGAAACCTGTAGCCTACTTATAGTGATGGCGTGGCCAAAGTGGCTGTAGCCTCGGCTTGTTCACAATGTGGCAAAGCTTTGCATTGTCAGGGATATGAGGCGGGGTGTTTGATATATAGATGGGAGCTCGTTGAGAGAACTAACAGATCAGAGTTGTTGCACAACGCGCGCAAACCGCATCAGTCGCGGCCAAATGAGTCCAAATGTGATTTTTCCAAATCAAAGATGAAGCAAAAACTTAAAAAAAAAAAGAAAAAGAAAAAAGTCCGTTTGTAAATCTTGGTGGCCCACGGTCAAGGTCTGATCGTAGTGTTTATTATGCCTGTAACAGTTACAAAACTTCCTCACTGTGTTCTCAGCGGGTGTAATGAGGATCTGGACCATTCAGAGGCAGAAATTATACGAGAACCACTTGGGTTTTGACATTTCTCCTCGATCTCTCCCGCAGGTGTCCGGTTCAACTCCCCCCCCCCCAGCGGCGCTGGATAAGGAGTTCACTTTTTGCTTTTCCTTTTTCTTTTCCTTGCGCTGTTCAGCCTCTCACTCCGCGGGAGCTATGAGTGGACTGCGCAGGCACTTCACCATGGGACTGGTGCTGCTGATGTGCACGCTCACCGGCCACTGCGGCGAGAGCGCGCCCTCGGCGGCGCCGGCGACGGCCGCGGCCGGCAGGGAGGCGCAGCTGGACTTGAGGCAGGTGGTAGAGATCGTGAGGCACGCGGAGGAGAGCCGGGGTCGGCAGAGCGCGAGGACGGACGCCCCGTCGACGTCGCGGGCGAAGACCTCATCTCCGGTGGCGCCAAAGGATTTACGCAGCTTGAAAAAGGACAGAGGAGATCAGGCTGTCGGTGAGTGGCGGCGTGTCATCTGGGCGTGACCTCAAGAGGATGCTGTAGCTATAATGGAAGATGTATCCCACCGGAACGTGTTTTGTATTCACATTGCAAAGACACTGTAGACAGGTGGGACAGAGTTAAAGGGCTGTTGCACCCAAATTAGGCCACTGAAAACATTTCCTCACTTGCCTCAAGTGGTATCTCAGAACCTAGACAAATGGCAGCAAAACTATCCACATGATTAGGTATTAACAGAGTTATGTGAGAATTCTTTTTTGAATTTTAGGTGGACCGACCCTTTAATGACTTCCTGGCAGTATCACCATTAGTTTTTGTGGATATCTTCCTTCACTGAGATGTCATGGTTTATTCAGGGTTTTCATTTACACAAAAGACACCGGATGTTCCCTGAGAAAGACCACTGTCGATAGGCCTTCTAATAAAAATGCATGTCGTTTCTATCTGAAGGCAGCTGTAGGTTGAAACTTGCAGCTATACCTGACACTCCTTCTCTCTTTCCACAGCTGTGTTCCCCAGAGATCTCAGAAAGAAGGAGAAATTCCTAAAACATATAACAGGTAAGGCATCATTGCAAACTACTGTGTAAGTGGCTCTCACGTGTCTGTGTGTCAAGTGTGAGAAAGTCAGGGAGACCCTATGTTTTTCCCTGAGGAAGTCAAACACACAAGAGGAGTGTATGACAGTCTTAGATAATGGCTGTGAAACAGATGTTCGTGCAGGTGGCCGCAGAGCTGGAGATGTTCTTAAAGCCTGTTCTCGTTCTCTCCTCTCAGGTCCGCTCTACTTCAGTCCCAAGTGCAGGAAGCAAGTGTACAGAGTCTACCACCACACCAGAGACTGCACAATACCTGCATGTAAGCTGCGATCACACCCTTAAACTATGAGGAATGACTTTGTTTATACAGTGTCACCACACCGTGTGGAAAGCAGCCACTCATAGTCTCTCCTTTTCACCTCGTTTCAGACTTCAAAAGATGTGCGCGGCTTCTCACACGGCTAGCCGGCAGCCTGCAGTGCACAGAGGGGTAGCACACACAAGGTAATATAATACTGTATATTCGCCTCTAATTCAAACAGACATGTCTTCTGCTGTTGAAGAGAAGATGTGTACACAGGACATAGGACGTAGAACACAGAGTTTAGCTAGGCCAGCGCACATGACATCGTGTGTAATACATGTAAACTGTTAAGTAACTAAAGATTCAAAGCCATGTGACAAGATGACAGCGGTAAAGGAAGTATTCAGATCATTTATTTCAGTAAAAGTAACAATATCGGGCTTTAAAAACACTGATTAGGATCACAGACACTAAGCATGATCACTTTCAAAAATGCACTGTTAAAGATTAATATCAATAATAAAAATTAGTTAAAAATGTCTTGAACAGCTACATCATTAAAATGCTGCTAACTCATTAATGCACCAATAATGGTAACCCAAACATATATAATAACATAGTACCCCAAAAGTAGCCATTCTACATAATTAGTACTACATCAAGTCTAGTTTGCTGATAATACCTATGTTCCTTTACTCAAGTAAAATTCTGAATGGGCTTTTAGGTGTAATGGAGTATTTTTATAGTGAGGTAGTGCAACTTTTCTGTGCAAAATGAATCCTGTACAAAACAAGGGCTTAAGTTCACAGGGTAAATATCATGTTTTTCTGGAGACACAGAGACAAATGTTCACAGGGTTGACACGAGTGCTGTGTTGATACACACAGGCTCTAGCAGCAGATCTGTGGCAAATCAAGTTTCCTAATTTATTGTTCGCGGTTCTCTTTGGAGAAGAAACCATTTGTCAGCTGCTGCCAAGTTTGAGACAGTGCTGAATTTCACATTCTCTTCATTGCAGGTTGAAGCCAAATACGAGTTCTCCAGAAGAAAAAAAAAAAAGCTTGGGAAAAAAGTGCCTTGGACAGTAAGAGGGAAACCTAAAATACTCTGAACATCCCCGACTGATATTAGGCACAGTATTGTCCTTTCAGTGAGGTCTGTTCTGCTAAGGCGCGGATTACAGCCACCCACCGCTCTGGCTGGGCCTTGATGGTTAGCTGTAACCACGAGGGAGCAACCGGGCAACAAAACCAGACCAAGATAAAGATGGTGAAACTGAAGAGTGGAGAAGAAAAAGAAACAAGTGGCCGAGAGCAACAATCATGGGGACTTTTTTTTCCTGCTGGCATCCAAAAAGATGTTGCTAAAAAAAAAAAAAAAAAAAAAAAAAAAAAAAAGGGATTGCATATTTTTATTTTGTTCATTTCTTTAAGAAAAGAGCAAAATCCAAATGTACTATTTTGAGTATGACTCACAATTGGTTCGCTCTGTACCTATTATGCAGACAGAAAGCTGTCACAGACCCCCGGCTGGCAGTCACAGCATAGTTTCACCCACTTGTGTGCACACTGACAAAGAACTGTGATTAAATTATTCATTGCATGAACATTTCTCTGCGCCTTTGTGAGACTTGTTTAAAAAGAGGTGGCGGTTGTAAGTCACAGCCCTCCTGTGGATTTTGGTAGAACGTGGTACAGTCAATATTTATATATTTGAAGTGTCACAAGGTTCCACTGTACATAATGTAGGCCATGATCGTTTAAAACAGGAGAAACATGTACATACTGTAAAACAAAACATAAGAGGAATCCATAAATTGAAGTGAACTGGCATTTATCAAATGGGTGTAAAATAAATATATATATTTAAAAATGAAATATATTTAAATAAATTATAAGATTGGTACAAACATGAATTGTCTTTGTTGTGTCTCGCGCAGTATTTTCTTTTAGGTTCCTGTTCTAAAATGAGGAATTTACCCTGAATGATCACACGACTGCACCGAGTCCTGGGACGACAGATTTGGGGAACTTCCTGCTGGATTTATAGACTGTTTAAAAAGGTTGACTCAGGTTTTTATTTAAAATAGAGGTTATCGCAAAATAATTTTTATGTTTACACTTTCCAGGATGTCGGTATACAGTTTTTCAGTCATAAAAACATTCACACCGGGAAAGACGTTCCTTTTTAAGGGGTCAGTTCACCATATTCTGTTGAAAGCATATTCTGTGGATTATCCAGAAAATGACTGATGGGAACACTTGGGTTGAAAAATGAGCTGTTCTTTGTAATCTGAGTGAAGTGGCCTTTCAATACATCTCTTTTTTTGGGGGTGTATTTTCGCTTTCATGTGATAGTGACAACAGATTTGACAGGAACTGAGGAGAAAAGAAAGGGATGATATGCAACAAAGGTCCCCAGTCAGATTCAAACTGTGGATGCTCGTAGGCGACCAGGATACCCTCATTTCTAATTTTTGAAAACCTAATTCAGACACTTTTAACAGCAAGAGACTTTGCTGTTGAATGTCTTACATGTCTTTTTTTTTTTTTTTTTTTTTAAAGCTGAGTACCACAAATGAAATTCCATTCCTCTTCGTTGTTTTGGAACGGAGACAGAAACGTCACTCTGTGTCACCAGACCCCTGGATGCAACTGCTGCATAATGAATATGTTATGGAGAAAGTATTTGGTCAGAATCACAGTTTCTTCAGGTTAAATGACAAGAAAACATTAACACTGTTTGGCAGACATTTAAAAGAATATGCTTATTCAATTTTTTCAGAGTCAGATGTGAAGATTGACGGCACTCTCATTACTGTTACACTACATTATACGTTATATCTGTGTGGGTGTGTTTGTACAGGTTGTTTGGCATAGGAAGTAGCTAATAGCATTGCTTATTTTGCCTGATGTGCTTTTTTTTCAGTACCAAACAAAGCACAGATTGAACCACAATGTGCCCAAAGACTTAAAACCACTTCATAAATCACCAAGCTCAGAAAAAAAATGATATTTTTGAAACCAAACTGAGTCAAGCTCTGCCTCACACATCCTTCACAATGAAGGCCCTAATTCTAGCACAGACATAAAGACATGGAAACCACCAGTCACCATTTGGTTCTTCTTTCCTTTAACTCCACCCTCGTTTAATGTTTTACAGACGTTTCATAATGTTCTATCACTCACTACAATGAAACGACAACTCTGCTGGAAACGCATCACAACAAATGTATTTACATTTGTATTTACACTGATGAGTCCTCCACTGTGGAATGACCACCGTTTAACCAGTAAGGCGTGATTACCACACTGCAGAATAACTTTTGTGTCTGTAAAGAGGAATAACATTCCTGATTTCTTGTATTTGTTAGAATACCTCTATAGGACAATCAAGCATCCAGCAAAATACACAGGAAGATTAGCAATTTTCATCTTCGACCCCAGTGTCAACCTTTGACATGGGGACCTAAGATGTCCAGTCATGCATCATCATCTGCAGGAAATCTTCATTCATACAAAAAAACAGCATATTTCAAAACGTTAAGATGAAATTAATTTGTTTATTTATGTTATTAATCACCTGAATTCACAGTCTACAAACTCTTCCACACAGCACTGTTCTAAGTGTACACAATGTGTGGTTCCTATGACATGTACAACACTGAAACAAAGTGCTTTCAGTGACATCCACAACAGGGTTATACTGATGAGTGCTTGTGTTACACAGCCAAAACACTTTTGGTGGAAGGATTGTTTCAGGTCGGACGATGTTAGGAGTTCGCCTCCAGAAACGCTTCGCAGCAGCGTACACACTGGTCGTACACTTTTTCAAAGTCTTTGTCACTTCCCTAAGAGACAAGACGTAAAGAAAACAAAAGGGAAATTAAAATACATTTCAGTCAAACACTGATAGCTGAATCATCACATACGTGTGTTTGATTTTTGTTTTAACTGATGGCAAATAATTGAAATAAACTGATATTCAGTATAGCTGTAGACCTGTGAAGCCCCTTCTAATATGTGGTTTGAAAACACACAAAACCTTATAAAATGTCAGTTTCTTACTCAAGCAGTAAATTATATCTTCTCCCTGTCTGAGAACCACGTTGTTAAATTGGTCTGAAGGAAACGGATCCTATTTTGATGCCAACTGGCTTCAATTCGTTGAGTGCTGAAGCCAACACTCAAAGTAGTAACATAGCTTTTCTTGAGTTAGCAATATACTGCCAAAAGCAGGAGTACGACCCTGAGCGTTCAAAGAGGTGGGTTTATGCTGAAACCTTGAGACATTTATACGGAAAAACCTTTCTGGTTCCAGAAAAACCTCATTACTACCAATTCTGTAAGAAGTCTGATATAAAAATATAATTAAATCTATTCCAACCCACTGGCTCAAGTGAACGGAGACAAGAGATTATTGAAAATGAATTAATTTCAAGATTTTTATATGATCCTGTGTAGTAACTGAAACCCCAACACAACTAAGGCTGCAGCTAACGATTATTTCCATTGGTTATTGTTTCAATTAATACCATGATTGTTAAGACAATAAAATGTAAGAAAGCTGTCATAATGGCCATCACAATTTCCCAAAGCCCAAAAGCTGTAGCCAGTTATTACTTTTGCATTTTGCCTTGATAAATGACTCCAATGATGACCCCGTATTAGAGTAGTTGGTGAATAATTTTCTTTTAATGGACTAACTGATTAAATGAGTGACTGTTTCAGTTCTAAACATAACTATGTGAGCTGTCTAATACTAAAATAGCTGAGTCTTCAGCCACACTAGCAACTCTGTGAGGTTGTTCTTAGACACAGCAGTGCTTTGAGGTAAATGCTCACATCAGCATGTTAAAACGGATGATAAAATTGTTTACCATGTTTACATTCTAATTTTAGTCTGATTAGGAACACAAAGTACAGCCGAAGATGATGGAAATGTTATTAGTTTAGCAGGTATTTGGTCATAAACCAAAGCATTGGACAAATTGAAATTTTGACCCAATGGTGGCGCTAGAGGAAAAGTTAAACGATCACCCAAATCAATACAATTGATCCTCTTGGGACACTGAATATATGTAAAACTTTCATGATAATCAATCCAACAAGTGATATTTCAGTCTGGACCATAGTGGTGCCATCCCTGGGGCCATGCACTAATGTGTCCAAAAACAGGTCTGGTGGTGCTATTACTGCCGAAAAAACAGTGGGCACAGTTGAAAAGTTTATATTTGAGTTAAATGAACTGGAGTTATCTAAGTGACGAATATTATAAATGACTGAATTCTGTTAAGAAAGTAGTTTTTCAGGATCTTTAAAGTTAAAATTAAAGCTGTTTAGTTGTAAATTAAAACTGGTAAAACTTTTTAATAAATGCCAAGCATTGGAAAGGTGCTTCAATTGCGTGAGGTAATCATTCACACTAAATGGACAATAAAATGTACAGTATGTCTCCATTTATCCTGACACACTGACATTGACCATCTGGTTCCCCGTTGCTCACTTTGGTATCATGCCATGTGGTTGTCGGCAAGGGACCACAATCCAATATTCTTTAAGTGTCCAAACCACACAGACTGTAAAGAGCATTCACCGCTTCTTTTGGCAGAAAGAGCTACACAAAGACACACTTGTACTGATGAAAACAGAAAGAAACATGGTGTTCAAAGTCAAAATATGAGACAAATGAATACAACTGCCTACAGTCACATAGAATGTGGTCAACCACATCCTCTTCTTGCAGCCACACCACTAATAATTTGAGGACAGTTTTATCTTGGGATCCTGGCTCAACAAGCGAAGCACAGATAGAGTATAATTAGGCCAATAGAGCTCTAGACACACATTCTCAATCAAGATCATTCAAGAAATTACTACTTTTAGACCTAAATTACTATTTATTCATATAAGTTATGAAAATATAAAATATTTGGGTGTCCTATTAAGTTATATTTTTTTAAAATGTAATGACTATTTACAATTTATCATCACTGATCAATCTTTCAAACCTTACAACATTTAATCCCTCCAATTTTCCCACTATTGCCTTTTCTCAATCATAACCCTCGAAAAGATGAAAAGCAGCCAAGGACCCATGTCCAAATACTTTGGCACGACTTTTAACTGCAGAGAAAGCATGTAGGGGAACAAAAGGGATGAGTGAGCCATGAAGCGTGAAAAGGCAAACCAATCTGATGCCAGAAAATACTTCTTAGAGTGATGTCAAAGAAATTAAATAATGATTGTGTAAAATTCGTTTATTGTGGTGTTTACTGGGCTGGAAAGGCTGTACAACAAATTTTCGGTGATTGAATTTTAGGCATTTATTAGAAACAAGTGAGCAAGGAACTGACTGTGCTGCCATTTTACTGCTATTGCCCACTGTGTTCTGATTTGGTGCTGTTTATTTCATGAAACGGGCCAGGACATGATCTCATGTCTTCCTATGGCGTGAGTTCTCCCCAGAACTACCACATGCACCTGAAGACAGACATGTTCTATCCAAAACTATGCTCTTTCAATAAACTCCTAGTGACCTTTTGTTCTCCGTAAATCCCTTCTCATGATATGTAGTATTTTGAAAAGGTTTGCAGCCACTGAAGGAAGAGAATTAAATTTTTTGTGTTATTTCCAAATACAACTAACAGTTGACTTTCACCGTGCACCACCAAATAGTTTTAAGATCAAAGTTTTAAAATTTGAAAACGTATGTTCTCAGTCGGCTTTTAACTGTGAGCTGTTTTGAGGTGGGCGGGAGTCTGAGCAAAGTACATACCTCCATGCTCCAATCAGAATTTAGCAAGATTTGAATCAAAATGTGATGTCACGTGGGGTTGATTGCTTATCAAATCAAATCAATCAAATCATCATGTCAAACCATATTCATACAGTCCTGATGAAGCAGAATAACTGTATGAAAAGTATCTTGAGTGTTTTACTTCTACTTTGTTAAACTCTTAAAAAATAATAAATAGTTTAGCTTGTAAACATCAATTTTAAGTGGCAATTTTAAGTATTTGAAGTTAATGTGTTGATTGCTAAGTTGGTTAATTAAAGGATAAGTATTTTGTGGTCTTATCATCACAAATCTCATGAAAACTCCAAAACCAAGTAGTTTGTCAATTTCTCAATACTTTCTGACTTCCCTACCCTGTCTGTGGCACTTAGCCCCAAGTCCATGGGTTCATACTGAAGACATGTGTTGTTAAAACCGATCAAAAATATATAGTTTACTTTTTATAGAAGGCTTACTCCTTTTTCTTAATATAAAAGTTGAGCTCCGCAGTTTTTAGCAAATGTTGCTACAACAGGTTTAAGTCTTGCATTGTTTGGGGACTATTTAAAGCCACAGATTTCTACACATTTGGTAGAGTAGTCTGTGTTTACAGCAGCAGCACTGTGATTGAGGGATTGACTCAAGGTAAACCACAGCGGATCATGTTCATAAAGGAACATGTCACAGTGTTAAGAACTAGGACTGAGTTTAACTCGTCCACATTGGAATTACAGTGTACATGCTCAGTAAACACTTTGGGAAATACACTGAGAACATTAAATCTATTGTCCTTTAATAAAAACAGCTTGAATTTTGAGTTTCCAAATGTATTCATTTTATTTTGATTGATAATACTGGACAATTCATTGTATCCTCCCAATGTGGGGATCATTAAGATCAGACACGGAGGAATCATCTTTATTATGCTTGAAGATATTCAACATGAGAATTTACTTTAATACTTACATAATACGGGTCTTTGATGATCAGCTGCTTTTGAGGGTCATATGAACCAAGAAGCTCAATCTTTGCTCTGTAGTTTTTCACAGAGTTTGCTTTCCTTTTCAAGTCACTGTGAAGACAAGAGCAAGCACATAACTTCACGAGAGCAGGAAACAAGGAAAACACACAAGGATTTAACACGTGATATCTGGACAGAAAAAAAAAGGATTTATCCCACATGCTGTGCCATCGTGTTTAAAAGACTTCAAATAATAGGCAGAATATAGCAAATCCATGATACTGACATTATGTATATGATTAACTTCCTCGCAAAGCACAACAGTAAAACAGTTCCATAACATTCATACCAACAAATTCACTCATACAGGAATTAAAACAACTAAAACAGTTCTGTTAAAGAAAACTAAACATGGACAGATTAGCCTTTTGTTGAGGACAAGGTCTCATTTTCTCAGTCTGGTCAGCTTAACATTTATGGAGGAAAAAAAAAAATGTGGGAGAGAAAGGGGAAAAAACTGCCCAAAGAGCAAAGACGAGGCATCCAAAGAACTCAGTAAGCTGCTTACAGATCAGATCTGCCATAGGCATGTGATCTCAAAATGATCCCTAAACGTTCAAAGTAGCAAAAAATATCCCTCCCCTTGACCTCTGGAAAGAGCTTAAGAAAGGATATTGCTCATTAAAGGGAGGCATTCACCTACACGTTAGTTATAGCTCAATGTTACCGCCATTTTCATGTGTGTGTGAAGGAATAGCACACGTCACTGTCAAAAACGTCAGCTGGGACAACCTGCCTTGATCCCTTTTTAGGGCAAATGTGTTTGTTTTTTCTAACCAAGGCAAAACATTAATAAGTAAGACAAGACATTT
Source organism: Xiphias gladius (assembly GCF_016859285.1). Lineage (NCBI taxonomy): Eukaryota > Metazoa > Chordata > Actinopteri > Istiophoriformes > Xiphiidae > Xiphias > Xiphias gladius. The sequence goes on along the minus strand of NC_053403.1, from coordinate 12,960,044 downwards.
AACACATGACACCTGTGTTTCCAGCGACTGCGTGTCCAACTGTGATCCACATTAAGAGAAAACATACACTGCTGCTGCAGGCTGAAATACTGTACCTCAAATTGCTCTCATCCATGCAGAGAATGTACTCAAAGCTCATGAAATCTTCCTTGGTCACCTGAAAGTGGGGAAGAAATGCGGGACAAAACAAATATTACTTTTGGCTCCGTGTGGAAACACAGTATGGCCCGCAGAGCCTCTCGCCAGTCCTTTGGAGACTGTACCATCTTATGCGGTAAAAATCAATCACTTCCCATACAACAATAAAGACTGTGTGGTCATTGAAATACACATTTATAGTTGTTGTCCCTAAGATGTTCATGAAATCAAACCCCCTTTTTGATTCTGTTTACGGTCGGCATTTGTTCATCAGTAGCCACTCATTGCATCCCACTGATCTGCGTCAACATTACAACCAGTTACCCGTTTCATGTGGAGTTCTTGAACTGTAGTAGCATTATGTAGAAGTTTTTACAATAATGGGTCGATCTTTTGTTTGTCACGTGCACGAGGACCCACATGAACACACGAGGACACGAACGCAGGAGACGTGATACATATTCCTGCCAATGGTTTCACACTATTCCAATGACCTACAGGTTGCAATACAAATATTATTTAACACATTTGTTAGACCCCAAGGATACATACAATAGGTTCTGGTGAGTAACACTGAATGCAAACATCATTTTTTTGTCGTTTGTTAACCAAAAAAAAAACTCCACGGGGTACCTTTAAGTTACTGCTGATGCAAACTAAACATTTCCCACAGCTGCTTTAGATTGACAAAACATGGGGTGGCTCTTATTGTTAAACTGGCACAGGAAGCACAATGTGTTCGCCATTTCTTTGTCAGTATATCACTTTCAATTTTGCAAGAGAGTAATAAAACAATAAGGAGCAGCCACAGTGAGCTGTTACATGAAGAGTTGTTCCTCCACAGCAAGGTAGCCAACTTTACTGTGCTCTGCTGTTGTGTGGAAAACTACTCAAGCTGTGCATAGCATGAAATCACATCTGTAAGCAAGTGGAGGGGTGTTGTGCAAAGTGCTCTCTCTGCTCGGTGATAATTTAATGTAACAAACACCAATAAAAAATAAATGAATTTAAAAAACAGGCCGTTATAAACCATTCACAGTGCGTCACGGTAGCAGTACGTTTCGATAGTCAATTTATAGAAATACTGGGGGCTTTCAACTGGCATAAAGGAGATGGTGAGGGCAGCATGAGTCAAATGACAGAAGAGATGAAAAAAAGACATGACTAAAACTCCTGCAATATTCCAGATAGTCAGTTATGGACACATTCACTCACAGAGACAACTATGGTCATTAATGCAACATCATAGGAGTAAACAAAAATAGTCAAAACAAACATCTAAGTCGTACTAAATCCATATCTATATTCTTGGCTGTAGCCACTAGGTCATTCTATTTTCCATCTGAACACTCTCACACCCTTTCTCTCACACACAATGGTAATCTCTGGCTATGATATACACAGAGGGTGTTGATCTCAGAGCTCCTGTCTACCTCGCGCTCTCACAACCTCACTGGAACAGTGGTAATCCCCTATCAAAAAAGCCTCATGCGAGCCCCCCCTCCGCTTTCACTGTGAATGAGGCCTGAGCAGGGAGACACACCTAGCACAGTTCAAAAGACTAGAAACTCTGATGAAGATGTGAAGGGATGATACTGTGAAATTGTTTGAAGATAATCTATAACAGGCCCTTGCCACGGAAGACATTTTGAGATGACACAGTAGGAGAAGCAAAGGCATAAATAATAAAAATGAATGATGGCTGATTTCCACTTATCTGCTTTAGCTTTAGGGTCCTGGTGTTGTTCATGCTGACCCACTGTCACACTGTCTTACTGGGGTACATAAATTAGTGCAGAATCATAGTTTTTGTTATTGGTAATATCTATGTGTGCTGTAAAAAAGGGCCTACTGCCCCAAACACTTTATTTTAAGTCTATATAACCATTTAAAAATTTCTAATAAATAGTATTAATAGTTTAGTCATTTTAAAATATACTACTTATACTACTACATACTTGTATGTAGACACCAACAACTGTGGAGAGAGACAGGAAAAGGCAGGTGAGGGAGAGAAAGGGGATGACATGCAGCAAAGGGCCCGGGCTAGATTCTAAGCCAGGTCGCTACGGTAAGGACTCAGCCTTAACATATGGTACGCACTTAACCAGGTAAGCTACCAATGCTCCCCGAATTACAGCTTTTCCTACGAAGACATATTTTATTTTATTACAACCCAATTTTACTATATTGTCATTCATTATCTCTTTATACACCAGCCTTCACTTATTGGCGTCCGCAGGAATTGGAGCACATACATTAATAAATGCTTACATGTACTTACAGCTACATGATAGCGTGTTATAAACTATTTAATGACTGTTTATATATGCATATAAATAAACAGGGGGTTGAGTCACCAAAACATTGCTACTGGGCGAAGACCTCATCTTGACTCATAATTAGTGAGCAGGATGTTGTGTATTTTCACGTTATTTTTCGTGATAGTGGTGGGAAAGACTTGGAACTCAGGCTGTATCTGTGCAGCATCAAAACCAAAGTGATGACAGGTAAAATCAATGTGACTGCAAAAGGACAATGATATTTTGGCTGAAAGTGATGCTCGTTCCTCAAATGTTGATTCATCATTGAGCATGAACATAAAAATTCAATTCTCTTAAATCAAATAACTCGTTGGTAATTTTTGATAATTCACTAAACACTCCAAATAGTCTGTCACGCCTAACTTTGGACCATGTTTGCTTTATTAAACAAATACGTTTGTTTAAAAACCAAGGTATCCCCAAATAGACAACCTCCCACTTGGCCAGTCTGCTTGGATACTGGCGGCGGCAGAAGTTCAGTTAAGTTCACTCAGTAAAAAATTGGGGGACAGAGAGGAAAAAATAGAGGGTGGGAGCAAAAACCAGAGACAGAAATGAAAAGGGTGATAAAGGAAAAGCGGAAAGAGCAAAAGCTTGTCAAAGCTCATTGTGTGGATTTGGCTGGGTTTAAGCCAAGATTTGAGCCTCCCCATCCCTGCTTTGAGGAGATTAGATGAGGGTCTGACTGAACGGGTTTGCAGAAAGACAAACCAAGAAGACGGCAGATCTCAAGCACAGGGTGAAACTCCAGAATTCTCTCAGGGAAACATAAAAAGACTGTGTTAAGGGCATAGGGGAGTAGGAGTTGCACTGAGGATAAGCCAGCAAAGCATACGGCCCGAAGGCTCTACATAGACAAAAATCTTGGTGTAATTTCAGGCATATTTCAGGATTTGAAACACATGTTTCGAGGTAATACAATGATTGCTACACACCACTAGCATCAGTATGCACAGCAGTATACAATACACACAAGCCTGGCCAAGAGGTTCTTTCTCACTCTCACAGACAGTCAAACACACATACAACACAAGGTATGTCTAAGATAGTAACACTACCATCCCGAAATTCATGTCAGAAACCCTGGAAAATTGTGTGTCATTCCAATTAGGAAATATGGACAACGGGTTTAGTTACTACGTATTTTGTTACTAAGTGTATTGAGAAAAATGTTCCTGAAAAGATTACATATATTAAAAAGAGAAAGAAAAAAAAGAAAAAAAGATAGAAAGTACAAAGCTACAGAGAAATAAAAGCATATTTTGAACTGCTCAAATGGAAATCAGAAGCACATGGGCACAGAGACAGGACTAAATATACTGTAGAGACAGAATATCTAGTGATACTTTTGTATTCTGAGAAACAATAAAAACTGTAATTTAGCAATTAAGTGTCTTGCCCCCTTCTTTGAATTTGCTGACTTGACTTTGTTTGCTTACTTTAAAACTGAAACAAAGCCGAAACATGAAGCTGCAGTTTATATTGTAGGACAAAGTTTAAACCTGTCTTGTCTGGAAAGAGTCATGTGATCTCTTAAACCCTATTGTTGTGTCCTCAGAAGCTGAACCCGGCTGCTGTCTCCTGTAGAGTTCACCTAACTTTCACAAGAGGTCACTGTATCTGAGGTTTGGGCTACACTGGCTGTACACGCTGGACTTTTATTTCTACTGCTCAAAACATTTTAATAGAAAGACTTATTATCTTTCGCCATATCTGAGGGTTCAAAGGCAACTCCCACGTGACTGTGAAACAGATTTGAAAATGTGTCACATCTGTGTCAACTCATTATGAAAGCCAGACAAAAGAAAATTTATGTCAACTAAATAATTACTAATACGCCACACAAGTCCAGTTCATGCAAAGACGACATCAGAAAACCTGGCCATATCCCATAGCAGATTTACAGAGGCTAATACATTTTACTGATCATAAATACAGGAATTTGAATGTAAATGAAATGCAAAGCCACAGAAATTAAAGTTCGATGTAGGATTTTCCTATAGGGGCAAATTTTTCTACAATGAGATGTTAAGATGTTTTGAGGTGTTTTGTATTACTGATTCTGGTGTTATTCTAATTCTATATTAGAGTTTTATATTTAAATTTAAGTCAGAAATTGTCCTTATTTTATATTAAAATAACACCAAGTTTTGTTTGTGCAAATATGAAAGTAGCCTATCAGTGATTTCACAGCCAGTTAAGCTGCAGTTCAGTTGAACCTGTGCTTGTTTTGACAGAGCAATCATTATGAATGTGTTAAACCCAGTAAAATAACCATTTAATTGAACCTGTTCTAAACCAGAGCTACAACATGCTAATCATACGCTAAGGGTCAACAGCCACTGGCTGTGTAGTAGGCATCATCTTACCAACGTCGCTCATACATACAAACATCAATGAGGTGAGAGGAGCCATGGGACATCTGGTTTTACCTGTTGGGCCCTGTGGCTTGTCTCAATGCCATGCTTCCTGAGACAGGCCAAACCGCGGGCGTCTGGTGAGCTGCCTATATTCCAGTCGGATGTGGCACCACTGTCTATGACCCACTGCAACAACAGAGAGCAAAAGAGGGGCGCTAACTACTTCTAAGATAGATGTAGAGTTGGGTGGTCGTACCTGCCTGGCCACATGGCGCATGGGCACGCTATGCCTCTTCATGCAGGCTTGCCCGCGGTGGTCTGGAGGGTTTCCTATCTCATAGGTGGAGGTGGCAGCACTGTCTATCCTCCACTACACCGAGCAGAGCACGTGGAACAATAACACAGCAAAAATGACTCAAACTCCCACACACAGAGAAGTTATAGGTGGTGCAGCATTTGCAGGACAATGGTGTACTCTTGAGGACAGAATGAGCAGTGAGATTCAAAAACTGGATTTTATGTCAAATGTTCTGAATGAAACACATCCTGCACTCATTCATGATCTTTACAGACTGCCAGCAGATCATAATTATATATTATTAGGTCTGATAATGATGGACTATTTTACTCCAGTTTAGACATCTTATATCAATGTCCTGTATTTTCCACTTGAACCACAGTGTCACCAGTACTTCATATATGAATACTGACATATACTCAATAATCGGGTGTTGAATAAAACTCCCTTTAAATATTTCGTGTTTATCACCCAACACAATCACTCTGGACAGGGCTCTTTTTAATCTGCGGCCAATAACAATTCATCTCTCACTAATATCAGTTAACAGTAACTAACAGAATGCTTTGCTTTGCATGCTTTGAAAATGGTTAGCAGTAATGTATTGTTAAAGGATGATATTACCTTATCAACAACACCAGCATCTGTTGCCATCTTCCGGAAGACTGCTTCAGCAATGGGGGATCTGCAAATATTCCCTGTTCAAAACCGCAAACAAAATATGATGTTTTTAAAAATTTAAATGAGTCTCATATTTACCATGAGTAATACACAAGAGCTCAATACACACTACACATAATATTTTGTATTTTTAAGCTCAGATGCTCAGCTAAATTACACAATATATCTGAAGACAAAATAGCATGATACACCATTCAACCGCAACATTAAAACCAGTTACCAGTTTTAAGGTTATGGCTTAATCGTGCATATATACAGTATATATAGTAGGGTCGAAATAAATATATAAATATATGTGTATATATTTATATATACACATATATTTGTATATTTACACACACACACATATACATATATATACACACACACACACACACACACATATACATATATAAATATATATATAAATATATACACACATATACACACACACACACATATATATATATATATATATATATATATATATATATATACACACACACGCACACACACACGCGCACATGTATACACATGAAGTGATCTGCAGGAGGAGTGGGTGAAAATTCTTAAATTGAGAATAGAAAGACTCTTAACTGGCTAAAAAAAAGTGTGATATCCGCCAAAGGGTTTATTTTTTTCATGGTACAGCTACATGGTACTGCCTTTTGAAGAAAGCCTCACTTTAAGGAGTTGGATTTATTTCTTTTCACTTGAAAGAAAAATCATCAAAATATGGAATTTGCCCAAACAACTGTATCATGTGATAGATGATTTTATCCAGGTCACCCATCCCAATAACATCTTTAACACGCTATCTTCTGATCTGATAACCTGACATCATAAACACATCCATGTTTTTTATTCAACCCACCTGACTTCTTTACACATCCTTCACTTAAATTAACTGCAACTTGGTCACTTGAGTAGCACAAACTTCCTGCACCCTCATAGTTCTGGCGACATTGACGACGAGTACGAACCACTTTGCAGATCAGGGAGAGTTAAAACCGAGCAGCCCTCAGGGTGAACTCTGACCTGTCGTACACTGACTGAGATTATCTCGGGGACGCCGTCACCAAAACTCCTCTCTCATATTAATCAGGGTAACGTTACTCAGCGTTTCTACAAAACCTACTATAAGTAATCCCTGTTCCAGGCACACATAGACAGACAGCAGCTGTTTCAAAATAACCAGCTTGTATGAAAAGTTTATGTGTTAGTTGACACATCTTACTCATTCATTTAATACAGCGATTTAGCTAGCTGACAAAACCTCAGCTAGCGCTGGTAGGGAGGCCTGGCAACGCCCAATACATTACTACAGTATTGTAAATTATTGTACTGGGCAGTATTTGTTGAGTATTTTAAACATGAGCTTATTTTCGATTAATAGCCGTGTCTTACCAAGGCAAACGAACAAAACCGACTTCGTACTACTGTCCGCCATGTTGTTCTGAAGGGTCCTGTATGACGCCGCAGGTGGTGGCCAACTAGTGCCTGAAAAAAAACAAAAAACAAACTTGAGCCTCCCCATGTCTGCTTTTTAAAACTCATATTTACTTAGATAGATATGATGAAAAGGCTGAAGAAATGACGATACATAATTTTGAGTACTGAAAACTCACTTTTCCTTAAGTCAAAAGAAATCCCTGAAGCTTTTGGGAAAATGTTTAAAGCTTAAAACATTCCTGTTAAAATGATCATGTGCTTATTTACCAGTGAAAATGTATTGTTGTAACAAATTTCGTTTCCCGTTCACATTGACATTGACTAAGATTTACTAACATTAAGTACATTTACTTAAAGTCCCCCTCCACTCAGAAAAGTGTTTCAGTCAAAGTTACTTCTCTTTGATGTTCCAGGTTCACTGTGCTGTCTTTGACACACAAAGGCTGTTTTCAAATTCATCTGCTGAAAGTGAAAAATTTGTCTTTGCTCACCTAAAATCTGAATATGGAAACTTGAAGCCTGCATATCACATACATTGAGAATGGACTTTCAGTGATGTAGGAGACATCTTGTAACCAGTAGATAAACACTTGAAATGTAAATATTGGCATAACCTATTCATAGATTCTGGATTTTTCAATGAGGGGTGAGGCCTGAGTAACACTTAAGAATTTCTTTAACTTTTTTTTAATAGCAAAACCATATCAGACATAATTATCATTCAGAGTGGAGTATTTTTATATTGTTATGTACAAGTATTTGGACAGTGACACAGTTTTAGTAATGATGCCTCTGTACATCACCACAATGGATTTGAAACGAACCCATCAAGATGTGATTGAAGTGTAGACTTTCAGCTTTAATTCAAGGGGTTTAACAAAATCATCATATTAACCGTTTAAGAATTACAGCCATTTTAATACATGGCTTTATACATGGTCCCCCAAAGTAATTGGTAAGATTGACTGACAATCAGTTTCATGGCCAAGTGTGGCCTGTTCCCTCATTATTTCAGAACAAATTAAGCAGATAAAAGCTCTGGAGTTGACTCCAAGTGTGGAATTTGCATTCGGTAGCTGTTCATGGGACCTCTAAATATGTGGTTATTAAAAAAAATTAAGATTTTTAATTTAAAACTAATTATCATTGTCATTATTTGTTAATTTGATGCATTTTTGTAGATTAAACTATAAGCTCAACAATGGACAACTACAACAGTGAAATGCTAATTACAAATAAAGGCATTAGTAATAATAATGCAGTGATATATGTAATAATATAAAGTAGCACTCAAAAAGGAGCCATCCAGCTTATTTAAGTACATATTGCTGATATTTGTAAACTGCACAGGTTCATTCTTGTTACAAACACTTGTTCTTTCAAGCCAGTCCTTTGGTATCTAGTAAAAAAAAAAAATCATATTTTTGTCAGACAGGAAAGAACACATTTGTGATGATTTGAAACATGTGCAAATCTGGCTCACTAGCCTGTAACAGTCACTTTAACTTATTGCTAGCTTTGAAGTGTATAATAAATGTTAAAGTTACCAGGAGAAAAACAAACCTTTATCATCTTATGAAAGAACTTTTCAGATCCCTCCTCAGAGATACAACCTGGCTACAGTCTATTCATTTACAAGTGTAAATCAACTGTCAAGCTGATGTCAGCGTACAACATTGGCAAATCTTAGCTTGAGGTCACGTCAGTCGATAAGAGTCCCATTGACCCTTTAATAAGATACAGTGTTCCCTATTTATAGACTCCTGAGGCCTTCCCATATCCTGAATAATGCTTTGCTGAGTTCTGTGAAATACACAGGTCATGAGAAAATCCTGGACCCGGCCAGAGTAGCGACTTTTTTTTATCAACAGATTACTTGGTTTTGTACAACATTCTTTCTTTACTGTGAGGTGAGCTTTTGCCTCACATCTATGGAAAAATCCCAGTTTCCAACTGAAGAAAAAGGCTCAGCGTCTCATGTATGATATTCAGGTAGGTTTTGCCTACCCACAGAGTCAGTTTTCTGTCAATAGTATGAAGAACAACATTATTGTGACACCAATGCATTTCGTCTTGTGGCCTTCATCAGGTGTTGGTCTCACAATTAAGTTGTTCTTTATACCAGAAGTTTTGACCTCTACCTCTGCATCTGTGGGAGCACAGTGCAAGAAGTGCACAGCCTGGGAGTAACGGCTAAGGCACAAGTGTCTCTTAAACTACAAGTACCACATGAGCCACTAAGCCTCAAAGGTAAAATGAACGCTGTGATGCCATTAAAATAATGTTATTTTCACAGGAGATACTGGAAGTTTAATCTGCACCCAATGAAGAACATGAGACCAAACAGAACAAAAGTGTGGTTTTTACTTTCAGTTGTCCATTGACTTATGTGTTTGTGATGCCAGCAACCGCAGCATCCTAGTGATGCTCAGCTACGCATCTGGAGGTTACTGGAAGCCAAAATAAAGAGATTCTGGAAAGAGCTTTTTAAGAACTGTAATGGTCAAAAACAAGTCCTGGTGACTGAATAAATACAACAGGATGTTCTTAACTCTGCCCCTAAAACCTTAATTGAAGGCTTTCAGTACTGGCAGAACGACTGAAGAGAAACACCAGAGAAGTAGAGGCCAAAGAAATAAACCTGAATTGTAAAAAAGTATCTAGTGTATTCGCAGCTATAATGCACAAAGAGCAGATCAAACAAGATCATCATAAACTGAACAGTAGGCTGCTGTGGCTGTTACTTTCTTTCATTAACTCCTTTTCCCTGGTGTATTGAGCCTGGGTCTTCTGTGTAGCCAGTGCTGGGGACTATTCATTATGAAGAAGAGACGAAAGGATGCCTGGAATGGACAGCAGACTGTGACGAGATGCTCCAAATGCCAACAATTTGAAAGGGATTCACAGATGATTGTAGAGTGATGGGGCATGCAGTGTTTTGTTTGTGAAATGCTCCTTAAGAACAGAAATAATAATTGAACCAGTAAATCACCAGTTAACTTACTATTCCTGTTGAGTCTGTTTTCTTTAAAAAATATCGCTTTTTAAAATCATCTTTACAGTTTCATTTACAGAGGCCTGTGCCTGCAAGTGATTTGCCACCGTGGAATGTCTGAGGATGTTTGTTTCTTTATAATTATGTGTGTTGGGGTGAGAAGCAAAGGAAGGGGGCTAAAATGTCTCAAATTTAACAATGAGATGCAGATGCAGAAGTTGCCGGGAAAAAAAACTATATTCAGCACTGGTTCCTCCCTCAATCCCCCTCTTCCATGACAACCCTGTCCATGTACATGAATGGAAATGATTCATCACATTTTTCTGAGTTTACACTGGTGAAACAAAGGGTTCTATATGAGTAATTCTACTGGATGAACTACAAGAAATAGCTGAGCCCAGCAGAATGGCCAGACATGGCTGTGTTTGATCGGCGGACACTGAATATCTTTTAATTTAGGATTTAGGTGTATTTCTAGATCAGTTACTGGGTAATTTTATTTTCCCCTCCCCAAAGCCAGCTGTAGGTTTTCTATGATCTCTTAAGAAGGACTTATCATGCATTTACCTATTTACCCCTATCTGATTATATATTCCTTTAATCATTTGGATTTTTGCATCGTATGAGGGAACTTGCTTGGAAATGATGTGTCCAATTGGGCGGATAAAGTGCCACAGTGTTAAGGAAAGAAAGAAAGTATGTAGTTTTGTAGTGGGGTATTATATTAATCAACTTCCTGATCCCTGTTACAGCAAACATACATGTCAGATGACGCTGTTAAACTTTGAACATGAGACATGAAGAGATATTACACCACTCTGTGTATCAAAAACTACAACGAACCAAGTTTGTTGTTTTCTATAAATATGCTATCTAAAAATAAAGCAGCATTATTAAAAAAAAGAAGCTGAGCTGTTTTGCAAAGAATGGTTTCATGTTTTTAATTGCTGTCTTAACTGTGCTGAGAGCATTAACTTAATCCTGGTAAAATGTTCCAAACCAAGTTAGAAAACCAGTAAATAGCAACTTTTCATTGCTGGTCATAACCTACGTTCATTATCAAGTTCATGTGCTCAAAACCTTTTATGCAGTTAGCACAGCAGCGTTTTCTGGGCCAAAGCGTGAATGTGTTTCTGAGAGACATAGCAGGAAGTAGCCTTGTTCTCTTTCACAATCAGCCACCACCTTTAGTGTGCATATCTACACCGCACTTAAAACCTCTGCACGCTCTTTGCCAGACTGTTAGGTGAAAACCTCACACATGTACACATTTAAGCTCAGGCTGAAATTTGAATTCTCCAAACTTTTGTGTAATGAAATACAGTGTAACGTATATTGATACTGCAGCTATTGTTTTGCCATTTCATTTTTCAAAAAGTAATGAAATGGTTTTTAGATGTAGCTTATTATTAGAAATAGTGGCTGTGTCCGAAATCACTCCCTATTTACTATATATTGCCCTCAAAGTGCCCTCGAAAAAAAAGTAGGCTGTGTAATAAATCACCCCCCTTGTTCACTCATTCACTACTCCCTGTATAAGAGACACTAAACAGTTCACTCAATAGTGAGCAGTAAATTCAGATTTCGGACACTCACTCATCATTGTCACTTTACGTCATCGCTGACAGCTGAGATGCAAAACGGCGATTTTCACATCAACATCAACATGTTGCAATGTGGGATTTTTAGCAGAAAGTATTGATTTTTGGACACTCAAATAAAATGCCGGACAGCAAATGTAGTGAACGATTTAGTAAACAGAGAGTTATGTTGGACACAGCCATAGTGTTTAAAATTAAAGTGCTTTATTTGACACAGGTATTTTTATATTGGATATATATTTTGAGCTCCATGTTAGGGACTTAAAGAGTTCGCACACACTTAGTGAATAAATACTTGACTGTTTTCTTTCCTTTCTTGGCCACTTTTTTGTTTATTTGACATGTAAGCAATCACAATCTTACCCCCGTTTGTCTTAATCTGATTTGACATCCACCAGTTTGCTTTTCATCTGCTCCACATTATGAGGCATTCAAGGGATGCATGTTACAGATGTTCTTCTACAGAAAATCCAAGTACCCATGGGCCAGAGCATGGGATTTCACCGGCTTTACATTCGCAGAGTTGTCAGGCACACTGATTTTTCTTTAACATAAGTGGTTTTGAATTTTTGTGCTGTTGCCTCCCTTGGTTCCCAGGGAGGCAACAGCAACTGCTAGCTAAGAGAATAAGATGATTGGTTGTGCTCAGATTTGCAGATGTGACTGGAGGAGTCAGGCAAACAAGACCACTTTTTCTGTATGGCACTGATTAAGGCTTAATATAAAGGAAATTGCACAGGAAATAGATATATATTAGCCAAGACAAGTACAAATGCAGAGCTAGCAGTTAGTAAATCCTGGCCTACGTTCTGTGGAGCTGATACAAGAGAATAATTCAAGCTCGTGTTAACTTTATGATTTAAGATGTAGGATTTCAAGACTTAAAATTTTGCTTTGTTCCTTCAAGTATGGCTCTCATTACTTTTAAAGTTTGGTTCTGATATTGTAATGTCACTGGTTTTATCTTATGTGTGTCACAATTTCTCACCACAGTGAAAGATTTTAATCATTTCAATATAAATATAACAAAAAAAAAAATGGATTGGTTGTTTTTCCAGAGAAACTCTACATGTTTATGCTCATTACTACAGAAATTTATGTATCTACTAAAGTGGGATTATCTTATTTAGACCTAAAATCTAAATGTAAATAATGGGCCTGTTTTGTGTAGAAAAGGATTAGCTAGTGCTGACCACACCAGACTATCTGGCTACATTCAGATAAATTTCACGTGTTGTCCTCATTAGAGATTTTATCTTTGATGCTATTATTATTACAGTTTTTTTCTGACCTTCAGTGATTTCTTAAAATGCAGCTGTGATGCAAAAGTGTACCGCAGGGGATGGCAGTACACCATGACACACCATGTTTGGTGCGGTTACGGGTGCAACAAGAGCACACCCATCAGTCAGTGCATTAAACGTACTTAACTAACTGAGTTGCTGAATTAGTAACTGTCATGTAAATGAGAAATATCATCACCGTAATCATGGTAGGGGAGGAGAGAAACCTGGTTTCCCCGGGTAGATTTCTCCTGGAGAATGCAGATTTCTCTGCCGTGTGTGCAGCTAAGCTAGTTTCTAATCAGCTTTTTACAAGTGTGCATGTGCAAGACAAAGACAGAGACAGTAAAATGGAGCGATGCGTCCTCATATTTCAAATAATTTTGTCAAAAATCTGACTGAAGAAACTGAAACTAACACAAAGTAGCCTCCAGAAGTCTAAATCAGTCTGTTTCCACCACTGAACATTTGACAATTAAATTCACACACTTCTTTGCTTTGAGGAAAAGCTTTGCTCTTACTGTCTATCTGTCCTCGCACTGTCAGACTTTTTTGACAAGTGGAGAGAAGCGATAAAGACAGCACTAATGTATTCTCTCCTTATAATGTTGATACGGCAAACGTGTTAGCAAAGAGTTGCATACTTACACATCCAGCACATACACAGCAACATTATCATTCATTTGCAGTCATCTTTCCAGTCACCTAGCGAACGTCCAACGTTCTCTCTTTTTTTAGCTCTGTTTTAAATTTCCTCTAACTCATGAGGCAAATATCTGGCTCTTTAGCTGCTAAACACTCCACTATGTTCACCATTCTGGCCACTACCTTTTTCTGTCTGCTGTGTGCTGCTGAGCTGGTAGCACGCTGAGGTTTTATCAGAGCTTTTTAATTAAAACCAGCTGACGGATGGGGCCAAAAAGAAAAAAATAATGATGAGAGCAGTGAGAGGGAAACAAAACAGTTAAGCTGATGTGTGTAAAACACTGAGCTGCATGACGAAGCTTCATAGAGCCGAGGAATACTGCAGCATCAGAGGATAATTCTCTGTGGGTGCATCACTATGAGCGACACCTTTCACATTACATATAGTGATTTGATCCATTGCGAGTATAAAAATATTGATCGGAGCAGCTTTAAATATCTGCACCTTCTGATATCCTTTTGCCTGTGAATGAAACGGATTCTCTTCAGGTTGGTTTCTGTCCTCAGGCCAAAAATGAAAAAAATACGTTAAGAGAAAAGGAAAATTAAAATATGTGATGTACTGTACCAAGAAAAAACATTGCAGCACTAATCCTCCAAACAAAGTTGCTTTCAGAAATACAGTAAGATGAGCCAGTGTTAAATAGACACTGACTAATTGAGTGGAAGGTGATGGCGACCTTGTATTCCTGGTAATTAGCACTGCATGCGTAATTACCAATTAACAGTTACTTTACATAACACTCAAACAATAACTGCAAGTAAAAGATGCCTGCACCAATTATATCTGATAATTTGCAAGCCATTTTTAATTGAGTCAGCCAGTTTCATTCACGTCTCAAGGATGGATGGTAATTATTGTGAATGACTCAATAAAAACACAATTAGCAGACGATGCAGTCCTGCATTAAAGTGTAGAATATGTTTTTCCAACTAGCAGCATAAGTTAAGGATTCAATAGAAGTGAGAGGGCTCCTGGGGAAAGTGACTAATGGCGTCAGTGTTCATGTTTACTCTGCTCTCCTCCATCTCCTCCTGAGTCTGCTCCATTTCCCCTTTTCCAATTAAGCAGAAACAGATTTCACCATTCAAATAACACACTAAATGATTGTAAACACTGCTGCTACACTTAGCTTCAACTCCAACGTTAGAATTCGAAAGAGGTAACACAGGACTTTTTGAAGTCGTGTGTCTGTTTGCAACCCCGAGCTAAAGAACAGAAAAAGAGGTGTGTGCTATTGTACGTGTAACAATCTTTCTGATGTTGGGAGTGAGGACATTTTGGCAAGTACTCATTTTGGCCAAACCTTCAAAGGACTTTTTATAGTAATTTGGGGTGTATTTTATTCCTTTATTTTAATCCTTTATTAATGAGTCAATGGCAGAGAGACGATAAGAAATGAGGGGAGAGAGACATGCAGAATGACATGCAACAAAGGTCCCCTGGCTGAACTCAAACCATGGACGTTGTGGCTCATGATCAGTCCCTTAAACTTATAGCTGCATAAAAATGCTGTTCAGACCTAATTGATTCTGATTTTGTATCAAGAGGAAGAGAAAAAGTCCCAAGTGACTTTGGAAAGAGGGTTCATTGTTGGGGCACGGAATGGCATGGTTTGGGTCCACTTGTCCGCTTAGAGGGAAGTGTCGCTGCGAATCAATACAAAGTTTTTCTGTGTGATCACCTTTATTGTATGATGAAACATTGCTATCCTGATGGGAGTGGTCTCCTCCAGGATGACAATGTCCCCCATCCACAGGGCACGAGGGGTCACTGAACGGTTTGATGAGTATGAAATGATGCGCATCATAAGCTATGGATTTCACAGTCACCCGATCTCAACCCAATTGAACACTTATGGGAGATTTTGACCGACATGTTAGACAACGATCTCCACCACCATCATCAAAACACCAAATGAGGGAATATCTTTTGGAAGAATGTTGTTCATCCCTCCAGAGAATCAGAATCCATGCCAAGACGCTTTGATGCTGTTCTGGCGTCACGTGGTGGCCACCCACCTTACTAAGACACTTTATGATGGTTCTTCCTTTAGTTCGTGTCCCTTCTGTATATAATATTTTGATGAGCTTATTGGTCATTGCCCATTTTTCTTCAGCAACTATAAACACCATTGTACATCAGCAATTTGTGCAGTACTTCAAACTGATAATTCTACACATAGCAATAGCCAAAGGACTGTTTCCTGAAATTTTATTTAATGGAATCTATCAGTAACATGTCCACCTCCTATTCCTAATCTTTACATTCAAATTAATAGATTAATGCCTCTTAACCTTGCATCCTTGAGAGGAGTCATTAATCATAGTGACACATCCTGCATGCCTCTGTTTAGCATGAGATTTCGAAATCTGAGAACTTATCTCAAGGTCATCGGGATTCATTAGAAGTGGAGATGAAGGATGAATAAAATACAAGTACACGCTGCTGAATCCCCAAATGAACTGTTCTTTCTGATTTTAGGGAAGCCAATCAAAAGAAATCACATGGATGAATAAATGCAACCCGCACGAAAACCAGATGTAGTACAATAATTATGTACAAATATAATATAAATAAAAAATATTGAGCCCACGTAAATGATTCAAGAGGAATCATTAAAAAGGCCTTTAGGTCATTGTTTCTTCTCAGTCAGCCCTCAGTTAAACTAAGAAGCAGAAAGATAAGAGTTGTTCTTATTATTGATGCTGGATGATTTCAGTAACAAATGCAGTATGGGGTGTTTGCTCTTAAAAGAGAGTATAGAAGTAAGGACTTGAATCTGTCTTGTTGGGTAATTGATGACTTAGTGAAACGACTTTCACACTTCGTATTCCAGTGCTGCCCTCTGCCTTTTGAACAAGTACACCTGGTGATCTGGTAACTTTAAGGTTCAGCTTGTACACAGATGTTTCAGATTCTGGTTCAGCGAATGTTTCCAATTACACAAAGAAGCAGAGAACAGGGAATCAGTTACAACCACTTAATTTTTATGATAGGATTAGCATTTTTTCTATTCCATACGTTTCTTTCAAGCCTTTTACCTTGCAGCTTTTGCAAGCCAAGGTTTCAACATACTTGCTGAATACTGTTGTGCCAGTGTTAGTGCTTGGAGTGGGTATTAACATGTGTACGAGTTTGAATAAATTCATCCTTATGCCACTTTCTCTCACTAAGCACACATACCACTCACACACGTGTCTACAGTGACGTGAAAAAGGAACAGAGGAGGAACATCTAAACAGGCCAATGCATTTTGGAAACTCGTCCTGTGGACTGATGAGGTTAAAATAGAACTTTTGGCCACTATGAGCAAAGATATGTTTGGAGAAAAAAAGTGCAGAGTTTCATGAAGAGAACACCTCTCCAACTGTTCAGCACGGCGGTGGATCGATCAGGCTTTGGGCTCGTGTTGCAGCCAGTGGCACGTGAAACATTTCATTGATAGAGGGAAGAATGGATTCGATTAAATACCTGGGAGGCCCAAATGTTTTCACGCCAGTGTATATCCCGTGAAAAATATGAGCAAAACCTATTTTTTAAACCCACTAACTGAAGGCACAGAGCTGTAAGAATGGCACTGTCACCCGGTCAGTTATTCACTGTCATTCATTCCTGTAACATTGGTCTAGTTTGGTTTCAGGAGCAGCATTACCTCTAGGGGCCGCTAGTGAGGATTTTGCCCTCTGGAAAAACCCCCAGCTGAACCTTTTGGTCAGAAAATTGCTCAATGTAATCACTCACTTAGCAACACTTAGTGGAAAGTCTGTTAAAAATCCTCTGTAGAGCAGAGCTGTGCTGAAATGAAAGAGAGTTTTCTCTGTTGCGGCAACTTTCTCACTCTGTTTTTGTTGTTGTTGTTGTTGTTGTTATTTTTGGTTGATTGTTGTCGCAATCTTTTTTTTATTACACGCTTGTATTGCACATCTGTCCGATCAGTTACCACTGCTTTTCTTCACAGTACCACCATGTGATACCACACTAGCAAATGTTTACGATGGTCGCACATGTACAAAATTCGACATGCCTGTCTTCATTGTCACTGGTGATTACTTACTCACTGGTGTGTACTTACTCAGGCTACTTATGTATATGAACAGATGAAAGGAAGCCAGTATGTTCTGGTAGTACAGAACACCAAGACATGCAGGTAGCAGTACTGGCAGTACGATGGACTGGAGATCTACTGATTTGTTTAAATATAATTTAGTGTTTTATAGTTTCAGCAGAATGATAAATTATATACAATAATCCAGTTATATACAGCCACTGAGGACAACCAAGACCAAAATCTTGATGTAAAAACCCATCAAACGTCTTTCCGCTTTGAGTCTTTAGGATTGCACAATACTGTTTTGACAGCTTTGACAAATAATAACTGTCACATACCCGCCTGTAACAATCCCAGTGTGAGACATCATACACACTGTGAATGATCCAAGGGTGAATAGGCTGGGGTAAACATTTATTGCGCAATATTAGCACCGTAACGAGTGCTAAGCCTCTTCGATGAGTCAGGTGAATGAGTCAGTTGAGGATAGTAGCAAGTTATTAGAAAAGATAGAAACAAGTTTTTTTTTTGTTTTTTTTTGGTGGGAGATAATGTAAGAGTTTGTCCTGTACTGAGAAACAAGGATAAAAGCCCACATTTCCACCAGGGAGAAGAGGAATAGTGTCAGCTTTCACTGTTCTCACCGGGGATGGTATCAGGTATACTTTGAACAGGCTTATGTTTGGTTAAAACTAGCCTTGCACAGGAAGGGTGGGGTAATGTGTTGTGTGTTTGAACAGACAAGGTGAAATGTGTCGTGGTACTTGCTCAGGCAAAGAACGGGCTTGCATGGAATCTTGCCTTATCTCTAACACTCGAGAGGCTGTACACCACAGGACTGCCGGCTCCTCTAGACACAACTGATTTGAATGTTCATCCAAACCACAATGGAGACCACCAGTGGCACCACAAAAATCCTGGAGAAGGGTCCCGAATACCTCCGAAAACAAATGGAACTGGAGAGTGAGACAAAGGGACGCATGAGTGCTGTGGAGAGGCTGGCTGCGAGCAAACTGAAATATGTCAAAAGCCAGCAGGTGGTCAACTCAACTCAGGGGCCAGCCGTCAGTCTCGGATCGGCGTCCGTGAGCAGCACGGGGTCCTCGAACCGCAGCTCGAACCGCGCCGTCGCGGGGAGCAACTCAACAGACAATACAGGTGGTGCTCAAATCTGCTCACCGGGGCAGGTACGTCGGTCCAGCTCCAAGAAACGACCGGACTCTCTGCTACTTTACCGGCAGAAATGTGAGTTACTGAGGGGCGCGGCGAACGACCGCAAACACCACATAACGCGTAAACTGCTGCTTAACACCGTGAATAATAATGTCCCGTTACTCGAGGCGGCAGAGAAGGAAAGTGAGTCTGAGGGCAACAAGGACAAATCCCCCGCACCTGGGGGAACAGCGAGGGAGCGTAGCTCACGTGTTGTTACCTCCCAGTCAGGAGGAGGAGGAGGAATGGCGTCGCAGCACAAGGAGGCACTGATTCTAGGACAGAGGGGACAGCTGCTCTCCTGACTGTCCCCGAGTTTGAGAGGAGGGCCGGCAAGGGGGTCGGCCGGTCCCACTCGGACATCAGCTCCAGGTACTCCAAAAACTTCGCAGACTTCGACGCCTTTTTCAAGTACTGCGGGCTGGACGGCGAGGTCGTCGAGTCCCTGGGGAGGGAGAACTTCTCGGCGCGCTCGGATGAAATCGCGATAAACATCCGGAGCGTCAGCGTGTCCACATCGGACGGCGGCTTCTCCAGGAGCAGCGGGGAAAGCGATGGCCTGCAGGAGGGCGAGCTGCATAGGAAGATAGGCCGGGGGACGTCGGTCGTTGAGCGCAATGCACGTATTATCAAATGGCTGTACAGCTGCAAAAATGCCACACAGACTGGTAAAAGGTTACGAGACCTTGACTGAGATGATGATTTGTTTTTTTGTGTTTTTTTTTTTTTTTGGGGGGGGGGTGTTCTTCAGAAGCCTATGCTTACCTGAGGCCGATGATGTATTTGATCCATTTATCACATTTTATTGCAGACCATACATCAGAACACTGTCTGAGAAAGAGGAAATGGCCATGTATGTATCTCCTCAGTGACTCACTCAGACATGGCTCTTTGAAAGCCAACAGCTAAGATAAAATGTCTGGCTTCTGGTTGTGGAAAACACTGACTTTTGCCAGTATTTCTCTACTGTGCTATATGTGTTCTCAATCTGGAGTGCACGTGTGTGTGGGCCACAAGGACTTCTGGGTGCCTAAATTATTGTTTTCTTCCGCCTTTGTGCAAACTTACATGTGTGTGCCAATTCCAGCTGACACTTCTGGGAGCAAATGAAGATTTAGAGTGTCTGCTTCTGCTCAGACTTGCATAGAGGTACCTGGCTGTGTTCTCCGTCAGGCACAGCGCACAGACACGCCCTCGTGAAAACACTCAGATACAAAAATGTTATTTTCCTCGAAAATCTTTACCTTTCAAGATGTTTGTTTACGTGTAGTTTAGTCTGTCAAACCGTGCACTCTACACAGTTTTACAACACATTTGCAGAGTGCAAAGTGCAGTTCTGCGTTAAACGTCAAAGCTTTGTGTGTGGATATGTGCACACTTGAAGACACACACCATGATACACAAATCCAGAAAGGTCCATATATTTCAACTTCAGCAGCAGGGACATTCAGCAAAAATTAGCCACTTGCCAAAAATGCTAAAACACTGATACCAGTCAGCAACTAAATAACTAATTCTAAACCCAGTTCAATCAACGGCACTTTAAAATTTTTGAATTTGAATACTTAATAGTTTAGCTTAAATAATTCGTTACCACTTTCTAATAAGAAACCCTTAGTTAAGAGTTTATAAATTGCAATGGCTTTTATAATGGTTCATAAATCCTTTACTAATTATCTATAGGTCCGCTATAAGCTGCTAATAAGAGCAAATTGTGGGTTGCCAGGTTGGGAAAAATTCTTCGGCTCGTGTTTATCCTTTTTATTTTGGTAATCATGCAGTTACAAATGTTGGTAATCCTATTGTTGGTAATTCAAATTCCCTGCAAGCTAAGTGCTCATCAATCACTCAACGGGATTTTCCACAATCTAGCAACCCAGAAACTTTTTTTATTAATTGCTTATACCTGATCTATAAAGAATTACTAAATTATTTATTATCCATTATAAAGCCATTAGTTGCAACTTATAAAGCCTTTACAAGGGCTGACGTATTAGAACGTGGTACCGATAATTCTAGATAAAGGCTTAGAGCTCAAGTTATGGCACTGAGATTCTTGCCAGAAACAATTCTGAGTGTCGAATATGGCTGTTCATCAATTATGTTCCTCAGCTGGGCCTAAAAGTGACCTTGAATCCCAATGTATGTAACCTGCCTCTTAAATTCATAATCCAATGAGTGCACTCCCTACTCCGCTATGTCACCCTCTCTTCAGGTGACCTTGTACATTCCATTACATTAACACAGAAACACACACACCAGAGTTTCACATCAAAAATTGTCAACACGAGAGCTGTGCTCCTTACACATTATTGTGATTGAGTGTTTCTTATTGGCAGCAATGAAACTGGTAAAACCATCAAATTTCACTGCAGCCAGACTAAACAGCTTGAAGGATGTGGTTATTTTCCAGCCTGTGTGAGAGGAATGTACTTAGTAATCTGATGGGCTTATGTCCAGTGACCCGTTGTAACTGTATCTCCACTTCCAAGGTAGGAAGGCACTTCTCTGCCTGCTTTGTCTCTTCACCAGCTTCTCTCGCTTTCTTTCTTTCAGCCAACTTTCTTTTGCTGATCAAAGCGCAGAGGGTGGTAGCACGAGTGGGGGAAAAAAAGGCAAGGGACAGGCTATTGTTGATTCATTGTGTTGACAGAATTACCACAAACTGGTTTCTCTCTAACACATGCAGAAAACAAACTATTTACATATATTTGAGTGGATACACAACACTCAGCTGCACTCGACTATTTCACAGCAGGACAAGTTGTTTGTTGCCAGAACTCAAAGTGGCTTCTGAATATTCACTTAACATTTGTATTGTAAGTGCAGAATATGTGATGTGATTAGTGACTGAACATATACACTGCTTGCATTGCTGTGGGCTTGTATCTTCTTTTATTTTTTATTTTCTTTAAAGTAAAAATGTTACTCTGCTGTCAGACAACTTTACCAAAGCCTGAAATAACAACAATAACTGCAGTGTCACCCGACTCCTTACCCAAACCAGGGTCAATCCACCACTT
The DNA here is from genome assembly GCF_016859285.1 of Xiphias gladius. Lineage (NCBI taxonomy): Eukaryota > Metazoa > Chordata > Actinopteri > Istiophoriformes > Xiphiidae > Xiphias > Xiphias gladius. The sequence goes on along the minus strand of NC_053403.1, from coordinate 12,937,941 downwards.
CAGACTGATTTCGCTGTTGCCTGTGTAACACTGTGTTATACTGAAGTACTGTAAAATTTGTAATAAAGTTGTTTATGATTTTTCTTACAAGTTAATCATTGCTTAACTTTTTTCATGGTAACAATGTGGAATAGTTTTGTGCACATCACGTCCTATATCTAGGGCAGGTGCAGGATTACAGATCGTGCCTGATGAAGATCCAGTACGCTTGAAATTCTGCCTTTTTTCATTCCAGTTAAATCTTAGGGATTGACAAATAATCTGCAATTTTACAACAAATGCTGTTTAATTAATATAAGTGATCAATTGCAATTAAAAGGAAATTAATTCTGTATAGATATTATACAAGTACTTATCTTAATAGTGTATACATACATGTGGATCAATAAGGCCTACAGTAGATCCCTGTGCGTTGGAAAACTTTTTGAATTTACTGTATGGAGCCTAAAGGGGGCAGTACCTGACAAGACTAAACCTAATTACTGTGTTTAAAATCTATGAAACTATGTTGTCTGGCCAGTCATACCAAGCCCCCTGACTGCTGTGAAATCACATATAATAATACCCAGAAGGAAAATTACTACACATCAACCAGTCTGGATGGACGCTTGGTATGAAGTGCTATTTCTAATCTATCTGTGGAAGACAAAGCAACAGGTTTTGCATTAGGGTTTTTGCCTACAAAGCATAAGATCTAATGGCAGCAGCTGTTCAGACCGTGTCTTTCCTGTTACAGATGACATAGAACATGCTTAAATACCAGAGCTGCAGACTTGAGACTTGAATCCCTAAAGACTGGACGTGATTTTATACTCAGAAGCAGAAGTCTTTACTTGTTCAAAAAACAACAAACAGTTAAAAAATTAAATAAGACAGTGTCGTCGAGGCCTTTCACACCATTTCACCTTGAATATTTAAAGACAAACCCCCATCCCGCATATGTTTTAACGTATATAAAATACTCTGCTTTGAGTAATAATTTGTGTCTGATATGAAAATCATATGTTTGGACCATTACTGTCTTCCAGATTAGTTATAATGTCACAAAATCAATCTCATACACACACGTCTCAGAGTTAAGTTCAACATTTTCCCTCCTTCAACAGATGAATGTGAAAACAGCCTGTTACTGTAAAACTAAATTTAATTATTATTATCACTATGACTTTGCATATGGACACCTATGACGTGACTTGAACTTGCTCTACAGGACTTGTGACTTGAGTGAAGACTTACTCTGACTGACTTGAGACTTGGCTTGGACTTAAAATGACTTGAGACTGGACTTAGACTTCCCCAAAGACTCTGATGAATACGAAAGATTAAAAAATTATGTGAAACTTTACACAGAAATATGCAGCGGTGTAAGAAATATTCAGATTATATACTTACATAAAAGTACCAATTTAAACAATCTAAATATAGTCCATAACATGTAAAGTCCTGTGCTCAAAATCCGACTTAAGTAAAAATACAAATTTATCATCAGCAAAATGTCTTAACTCAAAGTATCAAAAGTATGTTGTTGTTGTGACTGATATATTCTTCTATGTGACACTATTAGATTCTTAATACGGATGCATCACTGCTTACAGTAAGTAGCATTTTACCCTTGTAGTTGCTCAAGGTTTGGTAGTTTTTTATTGGGTAGTTTAGTCCAGTGGTTCCCAACCTACGGGTCGGGCCACTCTGAAGGATCACAAAATAAATAAGAGGCTTCATTGGGATGATTAATAGGGAGAGGAAAGAAGAAAAAACAAAGTTCTGTTGGCCAAATTTATCTTCCTGTTTCTTATCTTTGTTTTTTTGACAAATATTGGATAATTCTACCTCTTCGAGTCTTGAACAGTTATTTAAATTAAACCATGTGAGAAGTTTAGAGGGTACATAGTTCTTTTGTAGAAATATTAACAACTCATACTCATTTGAAATGTTACAGAGGGTCCCAACCAAACATGTTTTTTTGGAAGGGGTCACAAGCCAAAAAGATTGAGATCAGGGCAGAAAGTTCCCACAACAATAAAGCAGTGACCCAGATAAAATGCCATAAATAATAAGGTCTAAATTTGAGGCTGCTGGTTGCCAATATAATGTATTAATTCAGCATTTTAAAACAATGATTGTACATGTTTAAGAAATGTTCCTTAATAACCACATCATCAGTCACACAGCTGTCTAGTGGTCCAGTTCCCATCCCCCATCTCAAAATCAAAACATAAGTACATGTGCGCAGTCCTCTGTCACGTGTAGGAGAAAGCTCCAACAAAACAGAGGGGATAAAAAAAATAAATAAAATGATTGACGGCGACGGTCAGCCAATGAGCGACGGGACACTGGGTAGCAACAAGATAAATACAGAGCTTTCGTCCAATCAGAGAGCAGCAGGGGGCGGGGACGGATTCCAGGGTCCGCACTGTGTTTACTTCCGTCAATATTTCCAGCACGGCAGGCAAGCGGGGAGGCGAGCGGCGGAACCAGTCACACGCCATAAAACAAAGGGAGTTGTTTGCCTGTTAAGGTTTGTTTAGCCATATTATTTAAAGTCCCAACTGTAATACTGTGTAGTTGAGAGTCTTTGTTGTCTTCCTGTCGTGATTATATGCGCTGAGTCGGCTGACAACTTTGTCTTATCTTGATTTTTGTTGTTGTTGTTTTTTTTTTTTTTTTTTACCATAACGTTGAAACGACTTGGTTTGCTAACACTGTTATTGTGCTGATGCTCAAGGTAAATGCGTCACAGTCGTTTTCTGGTATATTAATTTTTTAAAAAAATTGCTCATTATGAAATTTTACATCTCATTGTTTAAACTGTAATAGCGCATAAACAGGCTCAGTGTAGATAATGTTATAAATCTACTTGCCCTTCTTGTTGTAGGACAATAAACATAGTTTTAGGCTGCAGGCTAAATCAATGATAATAATTTGAATATTTTGCTTATCAAACCACCAAATTCTGATATAAGTATTTCAGTCACTCATTTGAACTTATCTTACTCTGATCAAATGACTGATTGAGTGTCAACTGATAGGACAGAAATCTGATGAGTTGTTTACTCTCAGCAGCTCTGATGTTTAAGTTTCACATTTTCATCTTGAAGTTTAGTGTCTCAGCTTCAAAGTCTAATATGAGCAACCAGTTTTTTTTTACTTGACGTAAATTTTGAGATGGGAAAATGAATTGACAAACTATTACTAGTACTTTGAATTTTGAAAACTGGAATTTTCCAGATTTCTTGAAAGTATTCAGTAGTGATTACATTTCTCACTTCTCAATTCAATTATTCAATTGCCTGTAATGTTCAAATTATTATGGCCTCTCTTTGCTTCCAGACAATGCAGAGCACAAAAATTAAATCCCTCTTTTTGTAAGAACATCTCGGTTATTCTCCAGGTGTTTGGAGTGGCAGCGAAGCTCTCTGCTCACTGTCCCCCCATCTCCCCTCAGCTAAAATGCCTTTCTTGGGAAAGGACTGGAGGTCGCCAGGATGGAGCTGGACGAAGACAGAGCACGGCTGGAAGAGGATTGTCTTCTATGGACACGTTGTTGAGGACAACAACAGAGAAATAGACTTGAAAGAGTAAGATCAGAACTTATTCACCTTTGTCACTGAAATCTGCCTTTAATGGAATTGTTATATTAGTATGGTCTGGGTCAAACTCTATAAGTTTAATGAGTCAGTAACTTACTAGATTAGATGAGACTTAACTGACTGCATTCAGAACTCTATAACGTATGAGATCCTTAGTACATTCTTATCAAAAATGCATTTAAGTATAAAATCAGTGACCTCTACAGTCGGCTGTTGTCTGCTCTCTCTTATGCCGTGCTTAGATCAATTTCTACATAGTATATCCAAGGGCATATATAAAAGTGTCCAACGACAATTTTATATGAACATTTACTGACTTTTAGTGGTATCACATCTTGATGACAGGATCGTGTCTCATGTTTTCTGCTGTCCAAAGCAATGATTCAGAGTAACATGTAACTAAAAGATAACAAAATTAGTTAGTGGAGTTTTTGCTTTACACATTTTGAGTTTTGTCTGATATAATTATCGGTTGAACACAGTTCATTGCATTGAACATCATTTTAATTTAAGTATTTTATATGTGAAATATTCCTACTAACATTAGTATGATATAGATTTCAACCATATAGTCCAGTGGTTTATACCCTGCCTTCACCCTTGGCTTTAATGAATGACAGAAAGGACAACTGTAAAAAGAGCCGAGTTATATTCAGACCCAAGCTATATATGTAATTGAAGTAGGCTGCTTTTTTTGGCACTATTGTTTTTTAATTTTATTGTGACTTTATAGATTCAGACATTTGAGTGGTCATAACAAAATGTAACACAGCTGAACAACGATGTTTCCTCCTCATGGCATTTTTGCTTATTCTACAGTTGTATTACCAATACGTCAATACACCGTAATTTTGACTTCCTTAAGTGTTTTAGTTGTCAGTGTATATGGGTATGTTTTTTTTCTGACTTTATCAGAATTGGAGGTTGCTCAGAATTCAGTGCTTACTAAACTAGTGTAGCAAAGAGTAGATTAGATCTTATTAGCCCTGCAACTCTGTTTTAAAGTGGACTGACTACAGCTGACTGATTGCCAGATTCATGTCAATGCCAGGTATGAACAGGTCCTTAAACCACTAAGGCCACCAGGACACCCTGACTGCTTTGTGTTGACCAGGGATAATCTGTGTTGACCATGGATTGCTGTTGCTTGCTGCTCCTTGCGTTTTTTTGAGCTACAGTATCTGTTAATGGCTGGCTGCAAACCAGATTTTTCCTTCAGGATAAAAACAGAGTTAACGTTGAACAAGTGCCAACTGCGTGAGAGAACTGTGGTAGAAATGCTTAATAGATCAGAGTGAAAAGGAGGAAATTGCTGAGAATAAGTACATAATAGTGCTAAATGTCTTGACCAAATTGCACCAATAAGGACAAAGTTACTCGATGTCAGAGAGAAATCATTCAGCCAACTCTTATCAGGGCCATAGCGGAGAGTCTTTGATGATGCAATTTGCATCCCACAATTGCAGCCCATCGTTGCAAGAGGGGCGTCATGGCAACAGACAGACAGAGTTGAGTATAGGGTTGGTTTGAGAGACTCAAGAGGGTAATTTTAAACGAGAGAGTGTGTCATGATAGAGGGAAGAGCTAATACAATTCAGGGGGATGTTCACAATATTACTGAGGAAGATTATTTGTCGTTATTTACCTCATGTAAATCAGAATCTGAAATATTTAGGTCAGGTTTTTTTGTGTATGATCTGAGTTGACTTCATTTTGCAAACTATGCCCTTGAATTCTTGTTGTATATGATCACACATTCAAAATAAGTCACGCAACCTGCTTGTAATAAACAGTATAACCTATTTTAACAAAGTAACTCTGACTTAACCTGCAGAGGCCTTTGTCATTATTGAAAACTATAGATTCCCTGGCACTGGTTAATGGTTTAATCCTAGAGACAGGAGAATGTGCTGCTTTACAAATTACACATGCCAGGACTCAGTTGCGGAGCCTTTTGATAAAACTAAAACCACAATAATAATAATTGTGGTGTATAAAGCATCTTTTCAGATACTCGAAATCCTACATAGTGCCAGGTCAGCACAGAGAGTGGTTTTCTAGTATCCATCTCCTGGAGCAGCTTTTGGATCTTTGCAACTGGTGCGACGTGTGAATCCTGGCACAGGAGTGTTTGTTTCAAGCTGTGTGATGAATGTTAACATACCAGTTCTTCTGTCAGAACTACACAAGAATAACTTCCAAGTTCACACATTGCCTGTTGTGTGCTTTTATGATACCATCCCTCCCAAAGGCGTTGAGTGGGTTGAAAGACTTAACTGACCACTGCACCGCAGCTGAACTAAAACATGTTCTATTTCAGCATTTCTGGTCTGTGTTGCAAGTGCCCCTGTGGGCAGTCTGGGTTGCTTCCCAGCAGGAGAGTTTGCCTTGTTATCTGCAGGAAACATGAAATGTTTTGACGCAGGCCACATGGTGATGAGAGGTCGCACAAAGTCTGCTACTACTTCATATAGTATGTGGGTTGTTTTACTTTTACACATTAAAAACCACATGGCCTAGCATTTCTTTGTCTTACCTGCATTTATCTAACTCCCTCTCTTATTAGCATCAAATAAAGTTGTATGGCACATTTCCTTTTTCAGGATAACCAGGGCCATTTGAACATGAATAAATATTGATGGGAATAATTGCATTCGAATTTTATGATCGGTGTATATATGTAGTTTTTTGGTGTAACTGGCAGCAACTACTGGTTTACAGCTTTCATTATAGCCAATAAATAAAATGGGCAAAAACCGAAGTATCTTTTAACCCAGGTTTTACTCAAGTCCATTATAGCATCATAACCAATAAATAGCACTCTTAACAGTGTCTGGACACAGTCAGACTGTGATGTGCACATGTTGCTTGGACCACCACAAAAACGCAAAAGAAGGGGTTACAACATGATAAATGAGAGCCCATTTTGCTAGAAGGACCACAGCTATCGGTATGCTGATTGATAGCAAGATACACTGCTGGTATTGATAGGTTTAAGGGTGGAATCTCAGCGCCAGTTGGTGATAGCTCCTTTAGGTCACAGTTTCGCCTTTTCTATTGATCAACCAACTAACAGTACCTCACAGTATCACATCAGCTTGTCAGCAGTCTATCTACAAAAAGGCAAAGGCCATGGCAACAGACAATAACCAGTGACATCATCTCTTCAATCTGGCTGCTCTCCAAATGTAACCTCACTCAGAAAGGCCAGTGACTTCATGCAGCAGAGGTACGTTTGGCAGACCAACACATGTAGGCCAGAGAGAAAGAGGAGCATTATGAAGGCCACTGGCATGGTACACAGTGTTACAGAAGTAGTTTAGATGGGAGTGTGTGACCGATAGGTGCTGGAAAGTTGAGTGTCAGCTGAGGATAAAGCACATAATAAATGCTGTTTGAATGCATCTATCTACAGTACATTGTATAAGAGAAGTGAAACAGCTAAATGTCAGCCCCATACCCTTATTTGTTTTCTTCCCTGTTCACGTTGACTTCCTCCATAACCCTCTTCCTCTTAGCTCATGTATTTTAGGATGTAGTTTAAAATATCCACAAATCCTTCTGAACTTTCTTACTGGTGTGTGATGTCTTTTATTGGCTCTGTGGAGGATGGTGCTCCGCATGCAACCCGTGTAAAAAAATCCAGGCTGCAGCATTCCTCACTTGTAATTCACTGTGACAGATTAATGTGCTTGCATGTGTGTTTGTGTGTATGCCTGTGCAATTGGATAAATGGATAGAGACGAGGGATTACTGTAGAGCTCATTCACCCCGATCGGTTGACTTTGCAGTCAGACATTCAAAGCCACGTCTTCACTTGAGGAAGAAAAATGTTTTTTTAATCCAATAGCATGTGTCCTGAAAACACCCAGATTGTTACTGGTCATTTTGGTGAAGTAGATATTTCCTCCAGGTTCTGAAAGGTCAAGAACAGAACCTAGCCCTTGTATTTCTCATTAGACTAAATGTCGTGTTGCATCTTCTCTGGGGCCTGGTTTGGAGCTAAAAAACCAGTTTGCCTTGTAATCAGTCTGTCATAAATAAAAAGAGTACAATTTTATATGAGAGCCGCTGACTCTTCCAGTCAAGGCTAATGCACCATGGTCCTTTCACATTCTCCTTAAGAGTGAACACAGAGCAAGTGATAAAATCACCAACACCACTGCAAAAACACAGTAACAGTGTCCAAATGTGTCTTTTCCTTAGCTGAACAGAACTTAGTGTTTTTTGGCAGGAAGCTGTTGAGGGATCCTGTTCTTTTTGCTGCACTAGTGTAGTAGTTTGTTGGGATGCCTGTGTAGGACAGCTCTACAGCTGCAACTAAGGATTATTCTCAATATAGATTCAACTGCCAATCATTTTCTTGATTAATTGAGTAATATTTTTTTTATCTTGAAAGTGTGTGAAAAAGTGAATTATTCTCATTATAATTGTTCTAAACCCAAGGGTAGGTATTCAAATTGCACATTTTGTGTGGCCAACATTTCAGAACTCAAAGATGTCCAGTTTTCTACCATATTTCCAAAGAAAACCAGAAAATCCCCACGTATGAGTGGCTGGAACCAGTGAATGTTTGTTATTTCACTCAAATAATGAATAACTTGAAAAAGATTAACCGATTAACAAAATGGTTGCCAATTCATTTTTTGTTGAGTAAGGAAATAATCAACTAATTGTTTCAGCTCTAGGTGGCTCTATGCAGTGGAACTCCACAGACCAACAGTGGGAGTTTGTAATGAGGGCCACAGTGCAGGGGTATAGGCTATTATTAATTTGTGAAAAAAGGGGACAGAAAAAAACACAAAAAGCTGTAAGCTGTAATCATCCAACTGTGTTGAGTTCATATTCTCAAATATTTATATTCTCAAATATTCATAAATGGAAGCACACATTATTAATCAATCACATATCCAATTATCCAATAACTTGATGTGTGTGTTTGTTAGCCTTCGGCTGCTCCCATTTGGGGTCGCCACATAGGATCCACACATGTAATAGGTTTTTTTTTTTTTTTTTTTTTTTACACCGGATGCCCTTCCTGATGCAACCTGGGTTTGGGGGAGCCAACGATCGAACCGCCAACCCAGGAGTCAGCAGCCAATGTGCTGTACCACCTGAGCCACAGCCCTTCCATCCAATAATGTGATATAGTAGGCATAATTCTGATACCAGCCCCAATACTAATAATATATTTTTAAGCTATTCTAGCCCAGTTCAATCAGCTGACCAATATATTGTGCTCCCCCAGTCGGTAGTGTTGCCAGTCAGGGGTTCCACTTCAGCCAATGGATTATTAATGGATGGGGAGTCAATTATCAGTCCAGCAGTTCCAAAAATAAAGCATTCTCTCAACTACATCCTTTATTGTACCTTTTATGGATATTTCAGTCCTGTTTAGGGCAGTGATCAAATATCTACAGACACTGCGTAAGCCAATAATTTATATTACAATAGGCACAGTAAGTGCAAGGTACAAGGGACTGCATTTTGTTGGCTTTGTAGTTGTAGCCTGAAGTACAAAGAGAACAAAGTGACCCCAACTACAAACACGGGTGTTTATATACATAGTGATTGTATGTAGGTCACTAACAGATCTATTATTTGTTTTGACACACATTAGAGCATATGTTAACAATATATTATGAAATTTAATTTACAATGGTATTGCTGTCATTTCCTAAATTGAAACCTTAATTTTGTAGTACAGAATGTAGTCTTGCACTGTCATAAAGCATTTAAATAACAAGAAATGTTCAGAGATCCTCACAAACATACACACATGGATAATCTGTATACAGTATTTCAACATGTGCTTACATATTTTCATTTGGGTTTCTGTTGAGTTGGAGTTGAGCCATTTCAAACCTTCCATGGCATATGTCAAGTTGAGGTTAGCTGCCAAAATGAAAAGATCAGTGTGATCTGAAAGAACAAGGATACTTATCAACCAACAGGCCCAAAATGGCTGCCAGAAAAAACAGACACAGTCACGTGTATGATTCTGTTTCACAGACTCTGATATATGTTTGCCGTCTGGAGCGTTTCCTCCATCTTGGCAGACAGTATGAATCATCATAATTTAACGTTGTGGTTCTTCTGGCTCCGTTTACATCTGTCTGATCACAGTCTGTCCAAAACGCAACAGCCAGCTTTTTGACAAGAAGAAATCGATTGGCATTTACTTTCTGTTTAGTTTCTTCTCATTGGCTAAATGTGCTATTAATGATGGATGAAACAAATTTGGTGGCCCTGCTAACCCCAGAATACTGCAGCACTTCACCTGTCTAGGAGCCATCATGTCATACAACAAACTGATATTCAGGACAACAGTAAAAAGTCACTGAGTTGCTCCAGGATGCTGCAGCAGAGCAGATTCTTTACAGTGGTTGGTAATTACATTGTTTTTGAGGTGCACTGGTCACATTTGCATGCAATGTAATTAACAAAGTCTCCCCATGCTCTTTCTGTCTAAACAGGCTCTGCAGTGACAACAAAGAAAATCTGTTTGTTGGAGATGTGTGTGAACTCGCCACAACAAAGAGGAAAAAAGACTTCTACAACAATAACACTAAATCTCAGTGTGAGTTTCAGGAACAGATAATCACTGTTTTGGAAGGGTTTGTGGTATGAAAATAAAAGGCCCTTTGTACAAAAGAAAGAAGAGCAGAAGCACTGGTAGGCACAAGCCATCATTGCAGTGGTAATTTATCACCTGAGACTGTCATACTGAAGTACACAGTATTGCATTTGATTTATAATTGGGAATTTTACATGTGTTGACAAAGCATTAAATTTTTAGTGTTCATCAGTGATATGTTTTGAAGTGTGTTTACACTACTTAACATCTATGTTTCAAAAACAAAACAAGTCATTAAGACAGAGCCTGTGGGAAACATTGCTCAGGACTGAAATCATCCATCAATGACGTTTCGTCCATAAATGGAACTCAGCTCTATTTTTGCACAGATTATAGAAAATGCCTCTTCGCTTCTGAAAGTCAGTGACACATAGGGAGACGGTAGTGAAAGGCTGTGTGGCACGTGTGCTATGCCACTTTCTGCTTCTATTCCACTTCATTTATTTGGCAGCTACAGTTATTTTTTCAGGTTAAGATTTTACTTACAAAATACATGATGATCTTTTAAATATGAGGCATTTTTATAGATTTAAACTACCCTACGGTATATAAAATAGTTTAAATTAGTTCCGCCTTGTCCAACTGCAACATTAAAATGCTGCTTACACACTAAGGATTAGTAATAATTATATAATAGTATAATATAATGAGCAGTATTACTTTTTACATTAAGCACATTTTGCTGACATAACTTTTACTTAAGTAGCCCTCATAACATTTAATGCAGGACTTTAACTTGAAATGGAGTATATCATATTTTATTAATACTTTCAAGTTAAGTTAAATTATCTGAATTCTTTTTCCATCATTGCAATCCATTCCGTATGAAATTCAGAAACATTAGTATTCACCAACTACTGCATACCACTTCTTCCTATAAAACACCACTAGAATAGATGATAAACAGTACTGGATTCCCAGTACAGTATGTGTCCTGACGGTCTGCAGGTCTGCATAAGCCCTGTGGAGCACTGAGTGTGGATGATGGGGTCATCTAAACCTGTATTGGTCTGCAGGTCAATGACCAGCCATTTGATTGATGTGTGTGTATATATATATATATATATATATATATATATATATATTTGTGTGTTTGTGTGTGTGTGTGTGTGTGTGTGTGTGTGTATGTATGTAAATATATGTATATGTATATACACATATAACCTTTGGTCCTGATGTCTCACCCGAATTTCAGCAGTCGACACAATTTATCAACAGCACCTGAGGCTCATATCAGCTTCACACTAGTCTGACATGTCAAAATTGAAAAACAGAATTGACATTTAAGGTTATTTGCTTTTTACTTCTACCCCCTCTCAGAATTAGGTCACGGTTTACTGTCTCAGCGGATTTTTCTCATCCAAACAAATGTGTGACATGTACATGTTTCTGTTTAATGTCGGCTGCTTGTTATGCACCACAACAAAAAGCATCAAATCATTGTATGTGATTATCTATAATATTGTCTTTTGTTTGTTCTAGCTGTTTTTAATTTGATTTAAAGAGGACAGGTAAAATAAAGCAGAACTGTCCAACTGGGAGTCCTGGCCCTGCCAAATGTCATTCACGTTTTCACAATCACATTAGGATCAGTCAGCTTTCCTAAAATACGATCCATGTGTCTTCTAAAACGTTGAACCTTGCAGTTGCGTTCTGTTAAAACGAAATCTGAACAAACAGTTGCAGTTTGAAGAGGTGGAATACTAGAAACATTCTCCAAATCCAGTCAACAAAAAAACCACAAACTATAGGCTTAAAAATGCCCCCCCCCAATTCACAGCTGTAACAAAACTGAACATATGTCTACAATAATCTTCCCTAACAGGGTATTTACTGTGAGGGTATTGGATTGGGTTGCCTTAGATTGCACAGCTGCTTGTCATTTATATATACAGTATGTACATGTAAAGCAAACACTTATACCCCAACCAACAATGTGTTTTTTTTTTTCCCATTCTTTAGTTGTCTTCAGGGATAAATGGATCTATGTGCAGAGAGGGAGCACGAAAGAAGTTAGTACTTGAGCCTTTACTACAGTTTACTTTTTTTTTTTTTTTTTTAATTTCTGTGGATTAAAAAGAATTATTTATTCTGATCAAATTCTTTATTAAACTGTGTCTGCGTGTGTGTGTGTGTGTCCACTTTCATGCGTACCTACAGCGACATGGATACTGCACGCTTGGTGAAGCGCTCAACCGTCTAGACTTTTCCAGTGCCATTCAGGACTTGAGAAGATTCAACTATGTTGCAAAAGTGAGCGAAGATGATCACACTTGTTGATTCAGGATCCTTTTGAAACTGTTGTACGACTTGTACAAGCGACTCTTCCTCTAACTCTCTTACTCTGTCTCTCGCCCAACAGCTTTTCCAGCTAATAGCAAGGTCTCAGCTGACTTCTTTGAGTGGAGCGGCCCAGAAAAACTATTTCAATATACTGGAGAAGATTGTACGAAAGGGTAAGAGGACCTGAGATGAAGACTGATTACTTAATCTGTTAACAGGCTGTGCACACAGATGCCTTGTAGGCAGTCTTTCAAATGTCAGACCCTGTAGCTACACCATAGACCTGAATGTAGGCCCAACCCGTGTTAGTAAAAGTAGCTCTATATTTTAAAGAAATAACATTTCATTTACAAATGGCAAGGCTCTGGACAACCAGAAGATTTTATTTCTCTTGCTACTGTGAAGCCACGGCAGTCTCATTGCAGTGCCAAACCACAAAAACCAGTAGGACCAGTCTGCTCCATCATTATGGGGTTGAGTTGCATGGTGGAGCAAAGAACAGACGTAGTCTTAGGTTCAGTCTCCCACATGTACAGTATGTGATGAAACTTTGTTTGGATTTAGTAAATGTCCTGATAGTTCTACAGTATTTCATCAGTCTTTTCAGTAATGTTCTTTCTGTACACTGAGGGTGACTGTACATCTGTCAAATATTGGTTCTTTTCAGCTGCAGCAACTTAAAAAGTTTTTTTTTAAAACATCTCTTCTGCAGGAAATATGCCTCTGAGGGAGGTTCGAAAAAGGGGTAGAAAAAATGTAAATGTTATACAAGTTAAATGTACAAGTATAAAGGAAACAGCCATGCTAACGTCTCAGAATGACCCCCGTGCACATTTACTTACATGAAGCCCAGACAAGGATGTTTCAGGCTTCGGATTTGACATTTGGCTTTTTCTTAGATGTACTCAAAAGTATATTAAGTGGTCTTAAGAAGAATGTTTATTTAACAGCTTAGAAAAGGCAAGATATTGATACATTATTATTATCATTATAATTAAACAAAACATGGCAATCTGTTTGCCTGTTTTTCTGTTTACCTTTTTTTTCTCTGCTTGTTTGTTTATTTTTCAAATTTGGGCTCTAGTGCTAGAGGACCACTACAATCCTCGCCTTGTCAAGGAGCTGCTGCAGGACCTGAGCTCGACTCTGCACAGTCTAACTGTCCATGTTGGCAGGTGTGTCCTCGTGGGCAACGTCAACATCTGGTTGTGCCGACTGGAGACCATTCAAAAATGGCAGCAACAGCTCAACAACCTGCAGATCCCCAAGGTAGGGAAAATGGATCAGTGTATGTGTGTGTCTGTGCATGGGTCTGCATGTGTGTGTCCTTTTTTTGTCCATCCTCAAAACTTATTTCAGCACACTCAGGGACTCTTCCCACCTGTGGTTTTGGCCCTGGTTTCTACGCACCAGTTTGAGCTGTCTGTTTGTAAATACGAAGCATGTTAAAAATAATTTTATCCACAAGTGCGGTATGTATGCAGTGTATCTGCTGTAGTGACTTCTGCGCTGCTGACACAGTGCCATTGTTCACTTGTTACACTACATCAAATCATGAACTTAATTTAATGTGCAGTGGGATGTACTGATAATCTGGTTAAACTGGTCATTTAATGCTTAACTGCAAATGAATCATAACACATCAGCCTCAGTAGAAAACCATTTATATGATGTAAGAAAATTCTGTTTTCTTTGTATTATTTCACCATCCTATACTGTCCAGCTCTAATTTTATTTTTTGGTGATTATTTTTCCCACAGCAAATTTGCAACGGCATGTCATTCAATGATTTGCCACTGTACATGCAGAGTAAGATCCTGTACAATTTATCTGATGCCTATGACATCATTAACCTGGGGCAGGCCACACCCACGCTGCACTTCCTCAGTGAGAACCGGACGCTGTGGAAGAGGCTGTGCCACTTTCACTTCGCAGACAAACAGGTGAGAGAGCAAGATATTTAATCATCAGACACAGACAAGGAATGTTTCAGTTAATGTTAAAGTACATTAAGAGGTGTCTGCCCCAGCAGCATGCTATGTAGTTCTCCCGTTTGCCACTAGAGGGCAGCATTGCCAAAGTTTACTCAGTTCACAGTGGTCAAAGGCTTTCTTTCAAACTCTCTGTCTCTCTTTCCCTCACATACACACACCATATCACACATATCATATAAACACCCACTCAGGATTGGTGTTAATGAGAAATTTTCTTTGATTATATTTAATTGCCATTTTTCCATTTTTCCAGTTATAACAACAGTCCTGCCCCCTGTGTTTTAAATGGTTGTTAAATGTTTTCAAACTGAGTGTTGTTTTTTTTTTACATCCATGTGTGTGTGTGTGTGTGTGTGTGTGTGTGTGTTTGTGTGTGTGTGCGCGCATGTGTGTGTGTGTGTTTGTGTGGTTCTACTACGCAGTTCTGTAGGAATTTGGTCCTAACCAAGAGTGACAACGTGGACTGGAAACTGATGTACTTCACCCTGCAGAAACAGTACCCCATGAAAGAGCAGTACGGCGACACCTTGCACTTCTGCAAACACTGTAGCATCCTCTTCTGGAAGGTAAACAAGAAGATAAAACACACCAGCAACCACACTCAAATCATGTAGGAAACACGATATTTCTAACCAGTTCTGTTCATCAGGCCGCAAGTAAATTACATTACAAGTTGTACATTGCATCGGAGGTAAATGTTAAAAGAAGGTAACAATGAGTTCAGTGCAAGTTTAACTGATTGGTTGAGCTCTTACTTTCCTCGGCTTTCACTGCTGTATATGGAAACTTAGTAGAAGCAGACACATTGCGAGTACAATAAATTCAACTTGCACCGTTCAAAGACATGTTTTTCACAGACCTGATATCTTTTAAATTGTGTATACATCAGACATGGGAGTCTATCAAATCAAGTATCAAGTTTGTACCAGAACACTTTGTGTTTCCTTGGCCAAAGAGACAAAATATTATCGTTTGGTACATTGAGCGAAAGTCTCAGAGACACTTTGCTCCAATCACACAGCCTCTCTCACACTGATATCTGTCTTTGACAGGCAGTGAGGTGTTAAATTGTAATCGAAATCACATCTTTATACTTCCATTATTTGGTGTTCTTGGGAAAAAAAGAAAAAAAAAACAGATATTGCCTTTAAACTTTTTTTTAATTACAGATCAGATTTACAGATTTACTCAAACCAGCATGGAGAATTGCTTTTTCAAAGCAATGTTCAGATTATTCAAAGGGGAACAAACAAGTCACACATATAAGCGCACATGAGCACTGTTGATAACGCTAATCATTGCAGTCCACCAATACAGTGGATACTGTGAACTCGTGTGCTGTACATAAGAGTCAGAGGTCAAGCAAATGACTGGTTTTACCTCTAACACATGAGAGCTGATCTCTAACCACGTGTAAGATTAAGTTGATGTTTTTGAGAGTTTGAGTTAATAACGCCTGGGGAAGATTTGTATGTAAGGAAACTAACAGTGCTTGGAATAAAAATACCTCTGTTCCTATAGTGTCCTCTCCCTATTTGTCCTCCTTTTGATTATTTACTACTCTTGTTATCCTCCTTGGCTGGGTCCCTATACTGTTTAACCTCTTCCCTATCTGCATCCCTCTCCTTGCTTTTCTCCCCTCCTACCGGCCTCTCCCTCTGGTTCCCCCTTTATCCTGATTCCTTAAGGATCGCCACCTGGCTTTGTTATTCAAGGTACTTTCTGTCCCACCATATCTTTTATCTTTTTCCATGTGTTGAGCTTTGTCTTGTACTGTTCTCTTTTTCGCTTGATGCCATCATGTTTCGCTTGAGGTGTGTTTAGTAAACAGTGCCACTCTTTCTGCTGACTTTTATGCCTCAAACCACATTGTTAAAAAAACATGCTTGATCATAAACTCCACTGAATGTTGAGTTCCTGTGTCTTAAAGGAAACAGTCAGCTGTCATTTACTTTAAACAAATGTTTCTTGGTGTATACTAATGTCTACGATTGTGTTGCACCAGCTATTTGTAAATCGGTCATTATTTTCTTGGGTAAAGTCCTTCTTTAGTTCCTAGTAACAACTGGCCAGTTTCAAACTGTTGATTTACTAAATTAGGTTGCACCATCAAAACTCATAGCTAGCACACATCTTAGTAATGTATATATATTGTAAGGAATAGGAAACATCTGTAGCGCCGTCCAATCAAAAGCAATCACAGCAAAGGCTGTATGTAACATATTTCTTTAAAGTTTTAGGAAGCCAAGCAATATATTATGCTCGACTGGCAGTTCTTTGTAGATGTAGGAATTACTTTTTTTTTTAACTACATGTATACATACGTTGTGTAACATTATTGGTAAAAGTTTTTGTAATTTGAGGTATTTTGCAATATTTTAAGAATACAATTCAATAGCACTTAACTAAATCTTCCAAGTTTCTTTAAAATTCTAGGCATATCTAATTACACTCACTGTCATAGTTTGCGAATGAAACCAACGTACTATAATTTTTACAACAGTTTACGTCATTATGACGTACCAGTCAAGTGTCAGGTCAGATGTGTTAACCATATTCCATATTACTGCTTACTCTTCACTTTGAACAGGTAATGTATTAGCAAGCTGACTTTGTCACTTGGTTCAGTTAGCTACATTGCAGTTGCGCCTGGCAGTTCGAAGCTGTAATGTTGAAGCAGCTATAATCAATAATTTTATATAAAAAATGGATGAACAGACTACTTTTGCCACTTTAACTTCATACCGTTACGGTGACCTTATGTCCCTGTTGTGTTTACAGCTTATTTCCACTGCTAAAAATTCAGTTATTGCAGGGTAAATTAATCCCTTCCTAAGAACAGTCCACTGAAATTCGGTGATGCGTGAATCTCCACTCACTTGCATCATAACTAAGCGAAGTTTGAATTTTCTAAAAGCTGATGCATCTGACTCCAGTGTCCTACGTCAGGGTGTTTTTCTGTGAACAGCATGAGTGAAAGCTTCTCCGCTTTCTCAGTAACAATTTGGTTGTCGACTGTGTTCCAGGACTGTGGCCATCCGTGCACAGCCAACGATCCAGACAGCTGCCTCATGCCCATCTCTCCGCAGCACTTTATTGACCTCTTCAAGTTTTAAACCCTCCATGTTGTTCTTCAAGCGAAGCGTCCGTTCGACCTCATTCCCAACCCAAGAGTGTGTACGAGACTTTTTACCCAAATACAAAGGGCTTCAACTGAAATAAAGTACTTTTCTATGTCTTAATTTCCCTACGCAAAAATGTTTTCATAAGACATCGGAAAGATTAAATGTGTATTCTTGTTGATTTTAAGAATTTTAGTGATGGATGAAATATAAAAGAAATTTATATGTTTTTCCTCTTTCCTATTTCCAAATGTTTGTCTTCTTGACAAAAAAGGCTACTCCTGACAAAGAAAATAAAAAGTAATATGTACATTTAATATGAGTATTTCAAAAGGATTTATTTGCAAAAGGAGTTGTAGCATGTTTATAGTAGGTAAGTGATGATAGGTAATGTGTAAAAGGTCTTTGTAAATTATGGAAAAAGGAAAAAATTTACAGTGTGGCAGAATAGGATATTGATTGTTTATTTAATGGGGTTAAACTATTCTGCTTTTTGGTGTTTTGTTTTGGGTGTATTTTTCTGCAATAACTGAATGCATGTCATGTTTGAGTCTCTGTTTACATACTGTATGTTGTCCTTGAATTCTTGCTGTGCTCTGTGTACACTGAAGGCGTCGACACTAAAAGAAAATAATGTAAAACTCCATTAGCCGTACAAGTTTTTACAATCTGTCAAGTGACAGACAGAGGAAATGTAATACATTATTTATGGGGGGAAAAAAAGTTTTGTATCCTTCCTCCAACTTTTGTAATATTCCTTTACCATTCCAATACTCTTGTTGGTACTATCATGACATTTTACTGGACAGGAACTAGCTAAAAATAATAATTAAATATTTATAAAAACCTGCTTCTGCTCCTCTCTTTGATTTGGGTCACCGGGAATTGTTTGTTTACTGTATAAAGTTCTGTTGGTTTTTTTTTTTTGTCCTCCTGGATGTAACTGTCTATCCTCCTTGGAAAAAAAATGGAAAAATTGCCATTGAACACAGAAGCAACGTTTCAGGATTAATATTCATTATATTGTGCTCCAGTATCAGTCCCATAACCCTAAAGGCAGTTCAATGGGTTGTAAAAAAAGGAAAAGGAAATACAGTAACAAAAACTGTTCATGTACTTGTCATATTCATGTGTAAATATAAAGGTTTAGAAATTGTAGCAAAGTGTTATTTTAGAGAACAACAGCTTCTGTGATATTACATTTTTAAAATAACTTTACAGTTTGTTTTACAGCTTTAAAGGCCTTATGTTGAAGGACCTTGGTAGACTGTTTCTGGCCACTGTATCAGTGAAAACCATCTGGGTGAAAGTAAAGTCCGGTAAGTCAAGCCGTGTATTTACTCCAAACTGCAAAGTGTTGAAAGAAGCAGAGCCAGACAGTCAGACTGGAGCTTTATTCTACTTTTAAAAATGTGACCCAGCCTTTTGGGGAATAAATACAGGATACAGGCATCTTCGGAAGTGGACCTGTAACTGTAACGTTCTGGCTGCGGTGAAGCAGACCTCAGTATCAAACAAAATTCAGTAAACAGATAAAAACAGGAAAGGAGAGAAGAGAGAAGCAACCTCCAATGGCATGGATTTTTTTTTAAAGTTTCTTAATCACCTAAAAGAACAAAATCATTGTAGAAATGAAATTACTCTTTATCCTCTCAGTCCTATACAGTATACAGATATGCAAACTTAGCCTTAAAGAGCTGACCAGCTGGCTATTATGCACCTCTTCCTGCTGGTGAAGCTAATGGTATCCGCCACACCATTACCTGGGAAATGTCTCAGAGCTGGTGCAGCACAGGTGCATGCTGGGTTGACTCACCTGCACCTGTGTGGATGCTGTGATGAGCACGGAAGGCTTGTGCTCAGAGGACGATCTGGACTAGTTGAAAGTGACAGCAAAATCATGCTGCTGATAAAAGGCACTTTACAGGTCTATGGAGTAACTGCTTTTCTTATTTAAAAACAAACAAAAAAACTATACAGGTATTGGCTTTCTATTTCTTCATTATTACAAGTTTATAAATATTCAGCATAATTTTTTAAACCTGTATCAATCTATGACAAAGTGGGCGTTGTTTTGATTTTGTGGAGCAACATATTTATTATGCTGTGTTGACATCATGCAAGATGGATGGTAGAGATGGGAAAGATTCCCATGTAAAAGACTTGCAAGCATTCACATCATCAAGACGGCTGCATGATCACAGAGTTGGTCGTTTGATGGTTAAAATACTGTGACAATATAACTTTAAATGGGTTTAATTACTGTGACCGATGGTCTTTCACTGATGTGAGCCATCATCATCCTTTTTTGCGGGGTTTTCAGGCACTATTTGTGCCAAGTTGGATATATGTCAGGGCTTTTCGGAAAAATCAGTTTAGTAGTTACAACTTGGATGCTGCTGTGAGCACTATTTACAAGTCAGAACGTCAAATCTCCTCTGCAATGCCAACAGTGATTCACTGAAACAAACATGCACGCATGTCCACCCACAAAATCACTTACTCTGTGAGAAAGTGTCTCTGTCACTCTCTCCCTTTACCCCACGCACACACTAACTGTCCCACACACTGGCATGCCAGACGCCAAAAGTATTTCATACGCTGTTTCACGAACGCACAGCTCATTATCGATGTATAAGTTAGTGTTTCACGCTCACATTCTTCGCTCGGATGCTGTAACTGCATAGACACGAATGAACTGAAAACCATTGTAACAGTAGTAAGTCTTCAGTAGGAGGTTTGCATATTTTTCATCAATCCTCTACTACTAACAGCCCCAAAAATTATATGAAAATCACTTTTCTCATTTCTTGGCAACATCACATATCTACATGCCAGGCCAGTGGATATCAAAGTTAGAAAGGTACAGTAGTTTAAGGCTTTCATTTGTTGTAATTTACAATTTATGCCAATGATTCAAAAGTGGCAGTCCTGCCAAAAGACCCCATTGATAAAAATGACATGTTTTTACGTCTTCAAGGATTTTAAAGCTAAAATACTAAGGTCCAACTTCATGTGTTATGTTCAAGGATTTACTACAGTACAGTATCTCAATACCAGTTGACAATATACAACAATTTTGTCCAAAACTAGACTACTGAGAAAGCAGATATTTGATTCAGGTCTTCATCCTCTTTATTGACGGTACACAGGTGAGGAGGGAGGGAGGGAGGGGTATCAAAGGTTAAATGGCTACTATTTAAACCCCTCCCACGCGCTGTCTGACACAATCCCTCTGCTCATCCTGCTGATGCCGGCCAGCTTGACTTTGGCACGGGCTGTCCACCTGACAGCAGCTGTTGAATCCTTGGAGTCCGACAGGTTAGCATAGCGGGAGGAGTCCTCTTCCAGACCCCGGCTCCCCCAGGAGGCCAATTCCAACGGAAGGCCTAGAGACTTGGGGAAAGACACCGGTGAGTCCCCTCTCTGGCTCTTGTCCTCCGGGGCCTCATCAGTCACAGTCTCGGTTAGGTTCTCCAGGTGAGGCGGCTCCCAGCCCTCCATCTTCTCCGGTTTTTTGGTGGGAGAGATCTGCCTCATCGTCATGGTGACGCTCTCCCAGAAACAGTGGCCCTTCTCTGGCTTGTCCTTCTTTTCCTTCTCCTTCTCATCGTCTTTGATTTTCCTGTGAGACCTTCAGAGAAACACAAACTTTTTTAAAAACTGCTGTTGCACAACCCTTCAGTATAAATAACCAGTTCGACACTAACATCTCAACTATAAATAGTACTGACTGGGTGGGGAACGAGTGTGTATCTAACATCTTAACACCAGAGGAAATTTCAGTCAGCCATTACATGGGAATTCCCGGTTGTTTGTCACAGTGAGGTGATTCATTTACATTTCCTCCTCATACATGTTCCACTTCCCATGTAAATATTTTGGCTTCACACACTTGACCCCTGAGCATATCTCCACTAACATGACTCGAACCGGGAATGATCTGGGCAGGTCGGACGTACATTTTATATGCTGGTAGTGACACCAATATTTTTAGGACAAAGTTACATATAGTTAGCACTGTTGAAAAACTTAATTTGACACTAAAACACAGACAGACTAAACTGCTTAGAGTGGGTTAGCAGGATGACCTGTCCATTGGATGGGAAACTCTGAGACTACATCAAGTAACTAAGTACATTTACTCAGGTACTTCACTTAAGTACAATTTGGAGGTACTTGTACTTACTTAAGTCCTCTCTTGTTATGCTTCTATTTCATTACATTTCCAATGGAAATTTTCTTTTTGATCTGCAATATTTGTTTAACAGCTATAGGTAGTGGCTATTTTGCAGATTAACACATTAAAAACAAAACATATGATTTATTATTAAAATATAATGCAATATTAAAGTTGTTTAAGTATTAATGCATCAGTTATAATAACCCCATAATATTAGTTTATAATAAAATAACTGTGAAAGGGGCCATTCTAAATAATGAGTACTTTTAATTTAAGTACATTTTGCTTATTTTGCTTCAGTAATAATTTGAATGCAGGAATTTTACTTTAAACATTGTGTTTTTTACACTGTGTTATTTCAACTTTTACTTAAGTAGAGGTTCTGTGTACTTCTTCCAACACTGCTTTCAGGTAGTCGCATGTATAGTATTTCATCATTATTATCTCATTTTACTCCGTAATATTTGTCTATTTAGCATCTAAAAATACAATAAATTAAGTAACTAGTAACTATAGCTGACAAATAAACGTAGTGGGGCAAAAAGTAAAATATTTAACTTATATGTAGTGGAGGAGTAACATAATAGAAATACTCAAGGACAAGTATAAGAACCTCAAAGTGGTCTTTAAGTACAGTACTTGGTTAAATGTACTTTCCACTTCTGATTAAAAATACACTTGAAATGTATTTGTGCAACAGTTTTATTATTTGCTCTCGACCTGCCATCGTGTGGACCAATGCTGATGACCGCATTTACCTGGCTCTGCTGTCAGTGCACTGTAACTTGCAGGAGATCATTTGTAAAGATAAAGTTACTGTGTGTGTAACCTCACCCTCTGCGGTCAGCCAGCTTCACTCCAGTCAACAAGAAGTGCTCGTCATCTTTAGAGGAGAACATCCTCCTCTCCCTCCTCTCTTTCTTGGACATGATCTTCTTCACCTTGGCCTCCTGACAGAAACCAGCAGACAAGAGAGCATTTGATTTTTTTTGGATTGCAGAGCTGAAATGAACAGCCTCATCTGGTGCATGTTAGATTGTCAGATCTGATGCCTACCTGTGAGTGATTTCTGCTCCTAAAAGAGGATAATTTCATAAAGTCAACTTTTACAAGAATTTGGCAGAACAGCCTTATGTTCGGACTGATGAACAAACCTAAAACATCTATCCATCCAAAGAAAATGTTTTTTTTGACACTCTCATGTCTGTATGGTAACTACGTAGCCGATAAGCTTAGCTTAGCACAAAGACTGGAGGCAGGGGGAAACTGCTAGCCTGGCTATTTAGAACGGTAACACAAGCAACTCTAAAGCTCACTAACGAAACGCTATATCTTGTTTGTGTAATTCATACAACACGAAGTAAAATTGACAGCTGGTGGTTTTACATGGGGATATGTGCTGTAGCTGTTTCTTGGCCAGTCACAGTGACCTACTGGAGTCTTTGGACAGAGCCAGACTAGCTGTTTTCCCCTTAATATGACACTAGATTTGTTTCTAGGTTCATATTTGCCATGCAGACGAGAAAATGGCGTGACAGATCATTCTGTTATTCATTCATTCTCTGCCTGTTTTGTCATTTCACAACCTGCCTCCTCTGCCTGCCCAGCAGTGACCGCAGACCTTCCTGCCTTTCCAGTCGCCTGATTCCCCCACGCCCAGCTGCTCACCTGTTCCCCATTCCCTCATTATCTCCCTAGTATATATACTGATCTACTTCCGCTTGCACTCTGCCACTTTGTCTATTGTGCTGTCCCAGCTGCACTCACCTTTTTTTTGCCTGACCGTTGAAGTGCTGCATGTTTTTGACCTTGTACCTATGGGGGGTTATGTGCTGGACTATTTCTTGGTTCAAAGTTACTATGCTAGTAGGCAGATTCTTTTACCGTTCAATAGAGCCAGGCTAGCGGTTTTCCTCCTATTTCCAGTCTTTCTGCTAAACTAAGCTGAACTGTTGCTGGCTGTAGGCTTATATCTACTGTACAGACTTAACAGCGGTATCAACTTTTTCGTATAACTCTTGGTACTAAAATGAGTGAGAATAGGTTAAAAAAAAATTTTAAATGTCGAAGGAAAGTTTATAATATCACAACCAACTATAGATGAAGAAAGTTTCTTGTTGCTGTTGGACAGAACCTTATAACTACAGATTCAGTTATCAGCAGCTAAATAGATAGAGAGGTAGAGAGGAAAGAAAGAGCTTGAATGGCATTGACTTGGCAGTAATGTCTGACACATTCCAGTGGAAGACCCTCCACTCCCTCTGAAACTCCTCTGGACTCCCCAGTCACATCAGAATTCCTCCCTGCCCTCGCAGCTTTCCGCTGAGCATAGATACCGCCCTCCTCAGCGATTATGGAACAAACTTTTGGCTCAGTTTCTCTTTGTGCTATGGAAGAATTTCTCAGAGTCATCTGTCAAGGCCATAACGTTTACTCCCACTTTAAATCCATGCCTGGCTTTGTTTTGTCGTTATCAAACCATTCTCCGTATTAACAGAATTATTTCATGAATGCGTCTGACCCTGGCGACCCCTTTTAAACTGCTTCTTTTGTTTCTATGTTTTACATATCGAGGAGGTGCTCATTTCATAGCGCTGTGTTTGTCAGCTGCTACAACAAGCAAACAACTAGCTGGACATGAAAGTAGTCACGCTCAAACCAAACAGGAACCCATACAATAAGATCTGTCACTAGGGCTGAGGTCAAGCTTCAAAAAGTCACTTTTTTTACAGAACAGTTTGTTCTGCAGGTATACAAGATATACAAGCTCTACGTTTTATCAAACACACTCGAGAATACTCACGATCCCACCCATGATCTCTTCTCATATCCAAACGATGTGACATTTGATGGATTTGAAAACACTTTGCTCAGCCCTACTTTTATAACTCCTAAGGAGACAGGCACTTCGTGGATAAAATGAAAAAACAAATCCTCCTCTCCTCATCTCTCATCAAAAAGAACGTGCCTGTGTACAAGAATCTGCCAGTTTCTTGGAGTTTATTATCATCTAAAAACATTTACAAAATTTCATCTCAGTTATTTCAACACCCTGTTTCTCCTCTTTCTGTCTCTCTCCTCGTTCCCTTTCTTGTTTCCTGTGTGCCATCAAGTGTAAACTGTGGATCAGATTTGCTGTAGATCGAGAAAGCAGAGATGCCAAAAGAGATTGAGTCTATCTGTGTGTGTGTGTGTGTGTGTGTGTGTGTGTGTGTGTCTGTGTGTGTTTTCATGTATCTAAATTCCAGCTTTGTATGTGCACACATGCATGCGTGCACATACAGAGGCCTGCCTATTCACCATTCATTTCAGCATTAACCTGCGGGCCTCTAGATCCAAAGCTGCTCAGTGCCCAGTAATCTCTCCGGCCAAAAAGGGGGTAAACCAAGCAGCTCACTGAGGCTGGCTGTGTGGGGGAGCTTTACCTACGGCTCCCCGCTTGGCAGAACAATAGAGCTCCTATTGGGCCAAATTCTTCCATCCATACTTCTGGAGGTGGAAGCTGACGGATTAAAGAGGAATTTAATTTTGGAAATATTGTATGAACTGTAGATGTCAGACATAATTATTTCAACTTTGTCTTTGCTTTTGGACCCTTAGCTCCACTACTGGCGGCTCACATAATTATTTGTTCAAATTCGTCTGTGGCCTTTGTTGCTTTGTTGCTTTCCCCAGTGTCTCTGTGCTTTATGCTATGAAAATTGATTTCCATCACCAATTCATCTTTTTCTTCTTATTTGATCAATCATTTATAAAATGTCAGAAAATATAAAAAACTGCCTATCATAATTTCTCAGAGCAGTTACATCAGCAAATTCTCACTTTCGAGAAGCTGGAACCACCAAATGTTTGGTAAATTTACTTGATAGATTTACTTAAAGAAATTACTTTAAGAAATAGTTTGACGTTTTAGGAAATACTCTTATTCGCTTTCTTGCATTCTTAGATGATTTTTATGCTAAGCTAAGCTAACCAGCTGCTGACTGAAGCTACACATTCAGCGTACAGATATGGGAGTGCTATCAGTTTTCTCATCTAACCCTTTGCAATAAAGTGAATAAGCGTATATTCCAAAAGGTTGAACTATTACTTTAAACAATAAACTGATAATCAGAATTGTTTAACGTGTCATTTGCTGTTTGACTAATTGACCTATTAATCAGCTCACTAAGTCTACAGCAGAAGCACCATTCAATGTGTTACTATGAATATCCTAAGTTTATTTCCAAAATGAGACATCCACCATTTAACAAATGACAGCCACTGTGTCAGTTTGACCACTGGCATAGAAGTGAATCACAGTGTTGCACAGTAGAGAAAGTAAGGAGCCCCTTTGGGACATCTGCTTACGAAATGTATATATTTTTGAGGGCAAAATTAAGAATGTTTTGAAGTACTGCTTGATGAAAGCCTTTCTACCTAGAAGTGGAATCAGACTTAACCACCACCTCCAGTACTCCATATCCACTCCAGGTTGAAGAATTGTAGCCTTGCAACAGTGTCAGAGCAGTCCATGGCTATTTTCAGCCTTGTTTTTCTTCCACAGTGATTGTTCCCGTCCAAAAGCCCCAGCTCCTCGAAAGAATGCTGCATTTCCTTCCGTTCTTTAGCCCAGCCACCCCTTTCCTCACAAACAGGACAGGTCTGAAATATGTCCTGTGAACTAAGTCACCTACAGTGGCTATACATACAGTAGGAAGGCAGCCAGAGTTCAAAGATGAATACACTGTGAGTGTTTGAGGTTTTTTTACGCTCAGAAGAGTACAGACACGACCGCACCTTTGAGTAAAGACTCTTTGTCAGCACAGATTGGGAGATGTTACATATCTCTTATGAACAGAGACACAGCACATAATCTTAGTCACACACTTGGCAAAGCCGCAGATAGAGATAAAATCACCCACATCATAAACCCACACACATACAGAGTTTACAGGGATGATGACAAAGCTGATCTAGATTTTCTCCACTAGACTCACTTTGGCCTTCAGCCTAATTTAAAATTTACAGTGCAAACGTCAATATTTACCTAACCCTAAAGATATACTACTTGGATCTTGTTTTGACGCTCATCCGCGTTGAGTTTCAAACAATCAACAGTCTGCTGTTGATGGTTTAGCAAATTTCTAGATAGGGTTGCAGCAGCTATGTCTCAATCCATCACTCACTTTGTGTGTGATGCCCTTCCTGAAGTATTACTAGTTTCATAGTTATGAGTTCCTGAATCAGACTGCACCTTTATAGCTTAAGTAGTGCTTTAGCTAGGTAAGACTTCAGTAATGTGTAAATTGGTGCCAGGAAATGTGCCACACTGTAATCAACTAAGTTAACAGAAAGACACTGCAGCATCGCAAGCTTTAAATACCAAAAATAAAAATTTTAGGGGCTGAAAGTTATCGAACACTGAAAAGTCCTTTGTTAATGTAAGTGTGACTATGTTTTACTTCACTCTGTCTTATTTCAGATAGTTCCGTTCCTTCCATGTAGTACACTGTGTACACTATGTACTTACTTTCCTAGTGCATGAATTTTGATTGGGTAGTGTTGTCTCGAATCGAACACGGCCGTCGTGCACTTACCGGAAATGAAAATCACGGCTGTTAGCTAACCAGCTAGCCTTCGCATTATCGTTCACGGTACCAAATCATTATAGACTGCTAAATTAACCCCATAAACATACTGATGGATTCTGTCCGATATAGAGGTACTTTGTGAAAAAAAAAAACACTTTGTGTAATCATGTATAACAAATTTGTATGGTGCCGTGTTCAACCAGTGCAACAGCTGCAGCTTCCTTGGCCGCCATTTTCACAATTTTGAAAAATAGGTTGGTGGTCCCTCCACATCAGCTACGTAGCCAAGATGGCAACCATTGAGGGTGAGAAGTGTCCAGCAAGTGCACTGCATGTTGCCATAATTGTCAGTTTGAGCGCAATAATGCACTGAAAATAGCAAGTACAGAAGAATGCAAAATGAGACGCATTGCTTGAGCAGGAAATATCTGATTACGCCACGCTAACCAATCATACTTGGTCATTCAGTCCAACGCTTTTGGCATAAGTTTTTGTAATTTCGGATAAATTTATGTTTTGTTTTAGTGAAATGTAACCTAAAAACTCTCCAATTTACATTGTTATCAAACACACATTTTAATCAAGTGTCAGGACAGATGTGTCGACAGTATTCTCCTTTACTCTTTACTGAACAGGTAAGATATTAGCTATGTAACAGTTATAATTGACTGGCTGTAAATATGTACATATATATGTATATTTATATATATACATTCATATATACACACACACACACATATACACAAGGATAAAGGTACACATATACACAGACGCATGAACCATAACAACAAACAAAACGGTTTTCCTGTAATAATGTTAAGGATAAAGCAGAGGATGATAGCTGAAGGCTGGCGTGTTTACGGATAAACACTGCAGCCTCAGCTGTCGTCCTCCTGCACCCTCCTGCTTTACTTCAGCTGCACTGTGAAACACTCTGTGGTGATCTGACAAGAAGAAACTGTCTGCGACCGTGTGTGTTTATGTGTGTGTGGCATTCAGGTCAATTTAAAGATATGGACGTTTTTGGTGACGTAAGATTGACACTTTTAGGGTTACACAAATATCAGATGACCTCATAAATGCAAGATTGTGAGTGTGTGCACGTCTGTGTTCAGTCAATGTGTGAGAAGATTATGTTGGGCATATCTCTTAGGGAGTCAATGTCAGAGGTAAAACAGTGTAAAACAGTTAGAAGCAGATAGTGTGTTTGTGTCTGTGTTAAGTCCAAATAGATGTGAAGTTGTGCTGCTTACCTTGGATGCGCCAGTGACAGCGTCCTCCTCCTCTTCCTCTCCTTCTATATCTTTGTCCTGCGACACACACACATATACCAGCAGTGAGATAACACAAATAGCAACCTTCCAACACAAACACACACACACACACACACACACACACACACACACACACCCCTTCCACACTTTACAGCAGTGCAGTGTGTGCAGGCTTTCCTGTAAAGGAGTAGGAAACCTTTTTAGAGCTGTAACACAAACACGCCGTGTTTGGAGAGCAAGATTGAGGGATGGATGGATGGAGGACTAGGGGAAGACAAGAGGAAGCCACTGAGCTCAGAGGGCAGATTTAAACAAAAGACAGAGAAAACAAATCCATGACCTATTGCGTTAACGGTACTATTTGGGTATTTAAGCAGAACTATTTTGGTTCCATTGTGCTTCAGTCTCCAGGCTTTTTTTTCAATTTTGCATATAGCCCTTATATAATATTTGTGTTAGACTTTAATTACTTTTATTATTCTGTGTGAGGCACTCATTTTTTTTTTTTTTTAATAATTGGGACGACAGCTTCAGGTCTTTCATAGTCCCGCACCTTGAAATGAAGAAACTTTTTTGTAAGAGACATGATTAACTATACTTAATAATCAAATGCTTTGCTTTTAAGGGTTTTTTTTTTTGTTTTTGTTTTTTTTGTTTTTTTAGCTTTTATTTATTCCATAGCTCAAATCAATGTACAGTGACACCTGTTGCCCAGACATAAGCAAATACAATGAAATAAAGAAGAAAGGGAAAGTAATAAATGTAAAAAAAAGTAATAAAAGTAAATTAATAAGTAAATATGCAAATGAGCAAATAAGCACAGTCAGGTAAGTATTCAATAGGTATTCTAAAAATGCCCATTATTTGTTTAACAAACTTAGCGAGATTGATATTCTTAGTGTAATAATTTCTCAAATATATTGTATTTTAATTAATCTTGTACTATCATTTAACCACAAACCAGGAAGAGCTTTAATGAAACTTGTCACCTTGATCTTCTGTCAAAACTTAAGTGCAGTCTTGGGGCATAGCCATTGTAAATATCTCTTCTTTGAACTCAGCAGGTTATGACCACTGCACCCAAATTTTGATGGAATACCTCTGTAGAGGTTTAACAAAAACCTATATATTATATATAAAAAATACCTATATACCTATATAAAACCTATATATTTTTCACCAACAAAATCAGTCTTAAACAACCTATAGTTATTGCACTGAGGATTATCATAAACCCCATCATGGTACTCCTGAAGATACATACCCTTGAGTCTTAGCTTGTCCTTAAGTTTAACGTATCCTGGATTTATATGTCCACCATTGTTCCATAAATATTTTAAATATGACAGCCCACATTTATTACGGATGTTTTTAAACTTCAAAATGCCTTTGACTGATATTTACTGTTGCCGTAGCCCTGCAGTACGCCTTTGAAGACTTTTGACTTGATTTGGACTTTCCCCAGAAGACTTAAAGGCATTCAATCATAAGAGGAAGGCAGCAACAAGTCCTCAGACATGCACCTGAGCCTGAGATTACTGAAGTGGAGCCAGAATTCCTGTAAAATGATCAAAGCTGTGAGAACTTCTAACATCTTACAACTCCATGAGAGAGCGGAGGAGAAAGGGTGGTTGGACGTGTCTGAGCAAATTCTGCTGGGTCTCCGCCACCTGAGCTGATCACGGACACGCTCTCACACATACTGATTGCTGACTACTGTTAGAGTGTAAAAGCATTAACAACTCGGAAAAGAGGGAAAAACTGAGGGGCGGAGGAGATTCAGGGGGAGAGCGAGTAGTGTTTCGGAAAAATACGCTCCTAACAACAGAAAGCAAGAGTTTTGCTTTCACCCCTCAGGGGGGCATTTTTTTCTCTCTCTGTCTGTCTCTCTTTCCCTCTCTGACTGTGTCTGTGTGTAGCTTAAGCATGTAAATTTTAGCACCATGTTGTCTTTGAAAAAGTCAGATTACTAGGAGATAAAGACGCACAGTGAATTTCAATACCAAAGCACCAATAGCATTTTCACAGAGCCCTCACACCCCAACAATACACCACATTCTCCAAACCCAGTGACTCAGAAAAAGTGCTTTTGCCTGCAGTAATGGTATATTTCACCAAACACTTGACTTAATATATTTAAAGAAATACTAGAGAGTTAGACGAGAAGATCAATGCCTTTCTCATATTTGTACACTAAATATGAAGCTAAAGCTAGGAGACGGTTAGCTTGGCTTAGCATAAAGCCTGGAAGGAGGAGTAAATAGCTAGCTTGGCTCACACATTCATGTTGGGAATGGGAACAACAGAAAAACTTCCCATTATTCCGACTTGGGAGTGTTCAAGAGGACTACCCCCCACTGCTAGCCCTGTAGTCAATTCATCTAACCAGCCTTAATTAGCTGCTTTTCTATTTTTATAGGGGTTTGTTAGCTAGTGAAACCAGATACAAAGTAACTGTGCATAGCTCCTTTTAAATTAGCTGCATCAGTTGTATTATTGTTAACATTGGATTTTATTTAGATGTTTTACTACAGTTTGTTGACACTTCTCTAGTTCTTTTCACCATGTGAGAGATATCGTCGCTGTCAGATATCGTTGATATTTCCAACTCGCAATTACAAGTCGGAGGCTGATGTGTCCAGTTTTTTCCCACTTGGCTTCGCTTAATTACCACGTAAGCAATAGGACATGAGTGCAGCAAACTATTGCTTCAAATGTGAAAAATGTTTGATTTCCATGATGTTAATTCCCTTCAGCAGATGATCCACTCGGCCTTACCTCTTTTTTCCTTCATCACCGCTAATGATTTAGATGTGGGGCGGTCTCAAGTGCTCAGACCCTGATCTGTACTCTCATGATCCCACTTCACAAAGCGGGCCCCCGGCAGAGGAGTAAGAGTGGTGCAACTGAAGTATTCAGGTGTGTTACAGCTTTAAGCCATAAGCAAACAGGCACTTGCACCTCCTGCGAGCTCACAGCTGCCTCTTACAGCCTACTGAACTTCAATAGAGGGTGAGTGGTGAGAAAGCAAACCTGTGGCACAGGGCCTGCTGTCACCCTCGAGCACTGTTGAGGGAGGAAAGATATTGACTTCAAAACCTTCATATTGTCTCCTCCCTTCCTCCTTTTTCTCCCTCTTTACCTGTGTCTGTGGATGTTTTATGCCTTTATACTTGTCTGTCTCTACTTTACTGCCTGTTGGTCTCTGATGTACAGTTTTGACTCACCTTACCGGCAAAACATGTAAATCATCTGTTCTGCTAAAACCTACACAGAGATAACACAGAGTAAACAAAATGCAAAAGAAAGAGGCCTATTGTATCTTGCTATGACTATAGGTACACATAACATTTTGATTAAGTGTTTTAAGAAATTACTACTTTGTACAAGAGTCAGAGAAAATAACAGTGGCGGCCCTAAGGTTAGAAAAACATGGTTGTGACCAGAGGGTCGCAGGTTCAATCCCTGGACCAACAGGATGAATGAGGATGAGGAAAGTGAAAGGGTAGTGCTCGGGGCGCCGTTGAGCAGGGCCCTTTATCCCCAGCTGCTCTGGTGGAGCTACACAGTGGCAAAACAGATCCTACTGTGGTGGTTCCTGGAAGTTTCCAGGTGCGAATGCATGTAAAAGCGAGACTTGCTTTTTTTCAGAAAAGCCACTGAAACTTCCCTGGATAGAGGTTAAATATACAACTAATATGTATCATGGTGCACCACAACAACTCTACAAAACAAAGCAAAGAGTTGAATCAACAGCTCTCAAGTCGCGTCTCAATAAAACGTTGTAACCCTTACAAAGACAGACATAGCATTTATTTAAAGATTATATTATTGTATTGCTTTAAAGAAGTCAAGTGATTCTGTTACTTTTCTGCCTTGTGCTGTATACGTGGTATATTTTCCCCACTTTTTTTCTTGCCTTGTGGAAGAAACAGACACCTTATCCATGGCTCTCCCAAACTGCATTTTGCCCTGACAAAAAGATACACTTCATTTCCTCATTGCGTCAATTAATGCTAATGCTGTAATTTACTGCAGAGTAAAGTTAAGCAAACCACCACCTTATTTCTAAAGTGGCAATTTTTCAGGCAGAAATGAGAGACATTGCACTGGTTTCTTCTTCTCAAATCTGAAGATTTTGTTCTGTTATAGTAAACCTTATATATCTGGGTTTTGAACTGTTGGTCAGAAAAAAAAAAATAAACAACATGAATAATGGGAAATTGTAATGAGCATTTTTCACTATTTTCTGTCACAGACCAAATGATTAATCGATTACTCTGTAGATGAATAGACAATGAAAATAATCAGTAATCATTACCCTGTTTTGAGCTCTGGTTTTCCAAAAATTCCTTTTATGTAGCCTTAAAGTTCAATCAACATTTTCCTGATTCACTCTAACATGTTTGATTAACTTTGGTGACTTCAGGTGAAGTGACTTCAATGTGATCATGATGCAAAAATGCTTCAGCTAATCTATCTTTTTCTCTTTCTACTTCACTGTCTCTGCGGGAGGCAGACCAGACGTTGTAGCTCCTCCGATTTGAATAAGGGGAAGGAAAAGACTGCATGTCCAGACTGTGTTCTAATAACTTTTTATCCTGGCTTCATCCTGTATCACTACTGGGTTACATCTGTCTCTTCAGTGCGTGTACGACATTTTATGATCCCACCCCTGACCCCTGGATGTACTTTATTGCCATGGCAACTCCAGGGGACCTCCCCGATGACTTTCCCAGGATTTCTGAGGAAAATTCGCTGCTCTGTTCTCAAATCAGATCATATCAACTAAGTGGTCCTAGTGACCACTGGAAAGAGAGTCAGAGGCTGATCTCAAAGCAGCTCTGCGGAGGTAAGGGCCACTTGCGTTGGTTCCCAGGGTGGAAGTTAAGGACGGCCAATAAAACCCAGCCAAGGGTCAAAGATCTTGACCTTATCACAACAACAAATGAAAAATGCTGGGAAACGGTGTTGGTTGATCTTCCCAATTGCGTACTACTGTATGACAGTGAATGCGGTGCAGAACACTGACGGAGTTCTTAAAAAGTATAGAAAAAGTATTAACTTTTTTTGTCTGACTTCTCTGCGTCTCCACTTTTATTATTGTCTTATTTGAACATTTGCAGTTTTAGAGATTCAAGCTCTGTAACATGTCCTATTGTCAAGTGAGAAAGCCTCTGAACGCTTACACATAACGGTTTACTACGCACATGAAAAGAAAAAACAGAACTGTCTCAGTTCTCTTCCCATAAAACCTTGATTCATTGTACAGTTTAAAAAGGGTTTTATCACGCATAGTAAGCTGATTAGATAACACAAGCGTGATGCTACGAAATTATTTTGACTGCCCAAGCTTACGTCTCCATTCACTCCAGTTTTAGGATTTAACGAGACGTCAGATGTAAAAAACAGTCTACACTGGGAAGGATTTTACTACAAGAGGTTCGAGAAATAAACATGTCAGCTTGCTATTTCTTACGAGTCAGGACTGCTGGATGCCTTTTCCTTTTCCTTGTGTGTGCGCGTGTTTGTATCTTATCACAGACCCCCCCCCCAAACACCTTGACAGAACCCAGCTGCTTGCAAGTGCTACTTAGACCTCACACATGGCCCCGGGTCACCTGGGAAATGATGAGCTTTTCTGTGTGTGTGTTTGTGTTTGAATGCCTGTCTATCCCTATATCGAGGTACACAGAAAAGACCGACTGAAAAGATTCACCAAAAACTATTGTATAAACACAACAAGGAAACAGTTGTTAGTGCTGTCTGCCAATCACAACTCTGTCCTTTACTATTTGAAGAATGCAAATGGATTCAAAGTTGACACAAATTTGTGTGTGAAATTATTCCTGCTGTACTGTATTTATATATAATTATAATATCCTTGTTCCCATGTGGATTTACATTGTCTCTGAAGTGCTGGATGATTATACTGAGTTTGGCACCTTGCTTTCTCCTGTTTTATCACCAGTATCTCCTCTTTGACCTCTCAGCATTTTTAAGTCACTTTCCTCCTCAGCTGACATGACATGAGTTTGAGTTTGAGCACTTGTCCTCCTTCTCCTCCTCCTCCTCCTCCTGCTGCACCACAAGCTCAGTTTAACAGCATGAGGTGTATCTGGTCACTCTTCAGGAGGTTCAGCAGCTCCAACAGAAAAGTATTTTAGAAAACCATCAGAATGATTTTAAAATTGTAGTTGGTTTTGTGCTTAATTTCTGATGTTTTATACTTTTTCTAATTTAAAGTTTGTGTATGGGCCCACTATTAAATATCCATCCAACGTTGATTTATTTTTTTAATGTATTTATTTGCTCCAAACAGGCGCAAAACTGTCATGCAGTGGTTTTTGAATCAACTTTGCTGTTAAGCCCCGTAGCCTCGTTTTGATATCCTGACACTTGTTTCTAGAAAAACAAAACACTGAAACAAGTGAAACAAGCACAACGACCCATTTTAGTGGAGTTGCACATGATCATTTTGCCATTTTTTTTTTTTGTTTTTTACCCCGTTGTTTAAGGGAAAACACCTGAAAAACACAGCAATCAACACCGCTGTTTCCTTTCTATCTGTTTCATTATTACCTTGTAGGAGTGATGGTGGTGCCAGGACATGTCGTCTTCTTCTGACGCATAATCCACCAGAACTTTGCTCTTGCTTTTCTTAAACATATCTGCACCTGTCGCTGAACACAAGCCGTTCTGGTCTTCTGAAAATACTTCGGTCGCAAAAAGTCAAAAGTTTGGTCCCCCCTTTTTTTTTTTTTTTTTACCGTTGCTCTTCTGGAAAGGTCGCAGCGACGCACCACCGAAGCGCGATCCGCTCTGTTGGTTATTTCTCCAGCAGCAAACCCAGGAGGCTTTCTCTGAAAACAGCCTATTCATTCATAGAGGTGCCAGGAGCCTGAAGGATCGAGCTTTTTTTTTTTTTTAATGACGCTTACTATTCGTTTCGTAAGTGTTTGGCGTGTGTTTTGTGCGTTTTTACGCAGGCTCAACCACCTGGACCTCAAACCGTCGCTCCTCCCATATCCCCCATGCTCCGGATCCGTGAAGTTGCCATGGTAGAAGGGAGACTTGGATCATACGTCTCATCTCTGGCCAATGCAAGCATTTTAGCTGTGCTCTCTTGCAAAAATAATGAAACTTTTTCACATTCTGAATGGAGAAAGTGTAAAAAGAAATGAACTGATATTTGGAATTTACTCTCAAACACACAGTGAAACACTTTACCTCTTAAGTTCCCATTGTTTCAAATTTTGCAAAAACATAAATCCGGTTTGTTTTTGAGTTAGTACACAGTGTATGCTGTACATACATACCTATTCAGTAGGGGAGGAAGTATTCAGATCCTTTACGTGTGTAAGAAGAATAAAACAATGTTAACAAAATACTCCATTACCAGTAGAAATCTTTCTTAAGTAGAAGTAAAGAGCAAAATATACGAAAAGTATCAAATAAAAGCACTAAAATGACACAGAATTACTATACGGAGATTTAGATATTAGTTGACTTTTATTACTAATGCCTAAACGTGAGCATTATTCTAATGTTGCAGCTGGTCTACTATCTCATGTACTGCTGGACACCTTAATCTATAACACTTCATCATAGTTTATAAAATGTTCCTCGATGTTGTATGTAAAATCTTAATCT
Source organism: Xiphias gladius (assembly GCF_016859285.1). Lineage (NCBI taxonomy): Eukaryota > Metazoa > Chordata > Actinopteri > Istiophoriformes > Xiphiidae > Xiphias > Xiphias gladius. The sequence goes on along the minus strand of NC_053403.1, from coordinate 12,901,632 downwards.
GCAAAGTAACTATGGATTTCATGTAAATGTAGTGAAGTTAAAAAGTAAAACACAAGTTAAAATGTAAAGTACAAGTACATGTACCTGAAAACTATACGATATTGTAAGTTGTCTTGCTATAATCTATGCTGTAGTGTATGTCTGATCAGTGTTTTGTTGAAAGATTAAGCGAGATATTCTTGGCTCTCATTTTTTAGACCACAAATACAAAAGGCACACAGGCACCACATACAAAAAAAAACAAAAAACAAAGAAACAATCTAAATTTAGCGTCTGTTTGGGGTTTTACTTTTTTCTTTTTTCTATCCAGTCATTTTTACAACAATATGTGGAAGTATAAAGATGTGCTATTTTGGTCAAAGGTCTTCTCTCTTGACTTTTATCTCCCAAACTTTCAAATAAACCAAATATTCGGAGGTCAATCCACGGAACAAAATCAGTTCTTCAGTAAGTACTTGTCATATCCGGTGTGTGGGAGGGTAGATGTTTTTGTGTTAATGTTATTTTTCAAAAAAGGCTGATCTCATATTAACTGTAGACAGAGGCTGTTTGTTGTATCAAATAAAATCCACCGTTCTTTATTTTTGTCCACTAGTGACAGGTTTTCTAAAAAAAAAACATCTTTCTCTCTCTTTTTTTCTCCGTCTCTCTCTCTCTGAGACCTCTGATGCCGGGGGAAACAAATGACACATTATGTCGATGGACCGACTTCTTAAAATAGCAACAGTTTAGCTCCAGTTAAGACCACTCACCTGATTCAAAGGGCCTTAAATTCCTGTTTCAGTGCCCACAGTATACAGTTAGTTTGTTTTTGAGAATTTCAGGTGTTTTCTGCCCAGGAAAGTAAATGTTTTGACGCACTGTTTTTTTTTTAGCAGCACAAGGTGTTGTGCTCTTAGTTGGATTTAACGATGTAATTATTCTATTACAGCAGCTGCAATCAGAGTCAAAACAGCAGCAAGCCAGAGCCATGTTGAAAACAGTCGTTTGTTTTTATAACACATAAAATATCCCAAAGTGATCTGTTTCAAATTGTTCTGTAGCTTTGCATGTGTGTGTGTGTGTGTGTGTGTGTGTGTGTGTGTGTGTGTGTGTGTGTGTGTGTGTGTGTGTGTGGTTGTGTGTGTGGCTTTCTGTATGTATGTGTATGTTTGTGTGGCAATGTAGTTGTTCAGTAGTGCTCATAATTAATTGCTTTTATATTGTTTGGTGTCAGCTCTTCATTAGTGCCAGCTGACACAAGCCATGAGTGGCTGTTAGGACGTGTCCATCACCCATCAATAGGCAGGTCAGTGACCTTTAACACTGAAGGCCATCAGTGGGTCAGCTGTTCATTTGAGACCCTTTCTTGGACATGCATTCCCACAGTATCTCTACAGAGGTTATTTACTGTTTTGGTAGCCACAGTGGCCAACATCCACATCCCTAATCATTCTTCTTAATTGTCTTTGTCCTTACAGCGGCCAGTTTTTACAAATTAGAAACATCTGCTTTATTGGAATCAATAGATCAGGGAGGACAGACGGACATGTTGTCCTTCATACTGTTTAAGGACGATGAATTGTTCCGAAGATACATATACCATGGCCATACCAGGAAACATGTTATAAATCTGCTCGAACACATTTTGTGAATTACTGTAGTTTAAATGACAAATACCCTTTATACTGTAATGAAAACAGACAGCTGCCTTTTTTGAGAAGTTTATATATGCATTATTTTATTATATTTCATATTCCAGTTATCCGTGCTCTCATCGTTCGCTAACATAAAGGTTGCATTTGCGCGTGTGTGAAGGAAAATAGTGATGACTAAAGCAGAGACAAGGCTGATGGGTTGTTCGGGGCTTAGCTCGAGTCTACATCAATGGCTAGCTCAAGCAGAAGCCCTTGAAAATCCAACCCAAACTATATTCACTGAAGACTGCCTTGTTCAACTTTTGTTGTTTGTGGTTGGTCCAACAAGAACCACATCTGGAGTCAGCGAAACAGTTCCCAGCAAAAAGTGAGAGCTCTCTCTCTCTCTCTCAGTCCAACAGTAGCTCAACAAAGTTGAAACGCAGTTCTGCCACAAATGAGCACTTAATACACCTGACCTTAATTAATAAGCCCTGTCCACTTCCAGCCAGCCCTAACAAGAAGGAAATTGATAATGTGAGCCTAATAACACAAGCCTACTACTCAACCTAACACCACAGACTAGTAACTGATCACTAACTAAAGGGTCATTAGGGGCCCACACCTCATCTTTGCTGTGTGTGTCCTGCTTATCAACTACAACACATCATGGCATACTGTATGTGTATTGTTAAGGAGCATATGAGTCACTCTTATGTCAGCTGTTCGGATCATTGAGAGAGCAGATCAGGTGTGATGGGGTCAAACAGTCAGGGTGGGACGCAGCTGGGATTATCTGACCTGCTTCCAATGTCTCACACGGACACAGATGTACTTTACAGCTTAAACTGCTGATTGAGGCCTGAGGCGTATCAAGGACAGTTTTGTGCCTGGTCTGGGTGCTTAACTTAATTGCTTTTATTGACCATCACCAGATGATAAAACAGTTGTTATTTGGCAGAAAATGCAGTGAAGTTCTAAAAATCTGTAGCTCACAAGTCTTGTTACTTTTTTAAAGTAGCTATGATCAATATTTTATATTAACAATGGATGACACAAGAGTTTTACGTGAAAGGGGTCACTCTTAGTAACAAAGCCACGTCAAATTATCGACTGCAGTTTCCTCCAGCACTGCAGAGCATTTCAGTGTCTTTCAGCATATTGTTTAGTTTTCACTGCCTGCAAACTTTCTGTTTTGGTTCACTATCATCACCCTCATCAGCTGTTTTCAGCAAAAAAGCAATTAAAACCCACTATACACCACCTGCCCAGCACCACATGGCAGACAGACAAAGTTAGTAACCAGCTGGTGAACATACTGAAGCATTTAGCAACTACAAAGTTTAATATTTCCCTCAGAAAATGGTAGAGACCAAAAACAGAGCTAAAAGAGAGTGAATACTGGACAGAGACACGAAATACATGAGAATGTTGCTCCATCTTTGCTGGATGTGTACACTGGCAATTGTTGCTGCTTACAACTTCCAAATATCAATTTAAAAGGTGATATTTATGTCATTGTTATATTTACAGCTTGTTTCTGCTGCCCCCAAGTGTCAAAAATTTAGTTATTGCAGGTTTCATTAAATTTTAGTAATACCACTTAAAATGACAATTGATCTAAAGCTAGTAGTCATTTATTAAGTTACTGGGTCCCTAATAACCATTAGTAAAATAATAAAAACTGAAGATAACAATTATCCATTTTTAAAATTGAGCTATGAAAGATGAGATCTTATCGGGTCACTCTTTTCTAATATACAGTAGATCTCTTTTTTTTTTTAGGCCTGTTGTCATTACACAGCAAACAGAAGGAGCCAGCTGAGATTAACCATGACTCACCAACTGTCTGATGAGATTCACAGGTCACAGGGTTCTCCTGCACAAACCCACGGGACCACATCAAAACTTGTTAGCCAAGAACAGAGATTAAAGCTTTAATCATGTTCACAGGCCAACTCTCAAAGATGTTCCTCGCAGACTCTCTACTGAATGTAGCGTTAATGAACAGTGGTATCTGAAGAATGACTTAAAAGTGCTATATGGACGGTGTATTTGCTCTGTGAACATAATTTTAATCTAAAGTTAGTCTTAAGTTTAACATCCACAAAAAGTACAATCGGGCAAGAAAGGTCAGAGTAATGAAAATATCTTCCAGTGAATCATAAAATAAACCATTAGTGCGAAAAAGTATGTTTCAAAAGGAGATATTTTACTGCAATTATAGACTGCCCTTAAACCTTCAAACACTTTTGCACAGCAATTTAGGGGAATATTAGACGCTGCGGGAACTAACTCTACAATTACAAGCCAAAGAATCATTATTATGAACACTTTCCCCCTTAACAGTACTTCCTGCTCAAAGCCTTGTTTGAAAAGAATTAAACTTTTACTTAGTTTGCACAGTTAAATTAATTATGGTTCTGGGTGTATTCAAAACCGTTCATCTTTATCTCGTCCCTCTTTTTTCTCTCTTTCTTCTCTGTTTGCTTCCTAACAATGGCCCTGCCTGTTTTTCAGAGAAGAATTGTCAATGACTGGCTCAGTCAACGCTGCTCACTGTTGGAAAGGTGGACAGAGGAAAACGGAAGAATGTGAGACTAAAAGTCTTTGCCAACGAAATGTCGAAAGTCAAAGATAGAAACGGTGGGGGCGAGGTAGCGGAAAAGTAAAACAATTTGGGGGTTCACAAAGCCGTAGAGCAGGTTGTTTGAGTGTTGGACACCTGTGAATTTGCAATGCTGAGTCATTAGTGCAACTTTAGCACAAGAATTAGAGGAAAATGCATGTTCTTTTCCTTATGCAGTTGTGCCTCAAAATAGATTTTATTTTTTTCCACTGGTCCCTGAGGCAATTGCACATAAAACTTGTTATAGTAAGCAAACCATTTAGTAACTATGAGGATTTTAACTTTAGTTTTATACTTGCGAGAGGATATTTATCATGTAAATGACTACTTAAGCCTAAGTAGTCTAAGTCACTCCTCATTAATTTTGTACAGCAGACCTCAAATAGATTGGATGTGTCTCGGCATACACACCTCCTTGTGTTTATTAACATGCTGCCAGGTAACATCATGCATCTGCACATCTGCTGTTTCCCCTGTCAGTCTATAAATTAGCCCAGGGCACAACATACAGAAAATTACATAAGTACATATAGTAGCTGAAATCATGGGTTAAATTATAATTTTCTTTTAAATTGTATGCATGTATCTGCTTATTTCTGTTTTTGTTTCCCTTCTGTGTGAGTGACAGCATACGCCTGGCTGAGAGAAATGATTAGCACCTGTACACGAGAGGTGTTTTCATGAGCTCAAGGCAGAGAACACATGTGAAACAAAGCTAAGCCCTTCCGCTGTTTAAGAAGAGCCATTTAAAGGGAGGAAGAATATGCTGCGTCACTGAGGACACACAGAGGAATAGATCAATCTAATCCAGGCTAAAAATGGAAATGTGCTTTATCATGCCAGAGCATGTGTGTGCAAGTGTGTTTGTGTGTCTGCGCGTGTGTATACGTGAGAGACAACCCACTGCTTAAACCGTGTATTAAGAGCTCTGGCGAAAATTTAAAATATAAAGTAGATACAGTAATGAAATTCATGAGAAACATGCAGTAATATAGTTGACTAAAAAATAACAAGAGTAACAACAGGTGCTGTGACTTGGATTAATCCTACTAATGTACAAGTAAGACAGCTTCTTTTGAAATCTACTACAACTGATTGTGCTCAAAAGTAGCAAGAACTATCTCTTCTGTAAAATATCTCTTTCTCAGAGATTACCTTAGAAGTCAAATGTGACTCAGGGCAACTTTAAATAAAATGCATAACTGAAGCCTGCTCTGTGATTGATGCCTTTTCAAATACAAATGAGAACTATACTCCCTCAAAAAATATGCTGTATATAGAATGACAAAGCTCTTAAAAGTTATTTGATATCAGGACATATTGAATGACCACGGAGAGAATATCTTCTAGGGATTCAGTGGCTTGCTCAAGGACATTTCACTGAGGCTTTTACTAGATACTTGCCAACATGAAGTCTTGAACCTGGGATGCTCCATCTATCAAGAAAGTGCTCACTGACATATGAAAAAAGTGCTTGTTTTCCCATGTTAGCAGCAGCATGACCAGCTGGTGGTTTAATGCTCTTTGATTTTGGCCATATTGCCTCTACAGCTACGCGTAATGGCCTTATTGTCATTTTTCTTTACTTGTTCAGACTGTGCACGACGCAAGACTGTCCACTAAGGATAGAGTGAGGAGTTGAAATGAGTTCCTTCTATATTGTTTTGTTCACTTTTTTTTAAACAGATTGTTGTATTTGCACTCTCAGCCTCTGATCTTAAACAACTTGCTGACTTGACTCTTACTCTTTTAGCTGACAGCCTATGGAGTGATTCTTCAGAACTGATTCACCTGAGGCAGCTGTTACAGAGCCGAACATAGGTACAGCTTTACCTCACAAATATATATATCAGGCTACTCTTGGTATTTTGTCTCATTTGATGTAGGTATGATACTGTAACAGTAGAATCTAAGAGACATAACTCTGACAACTCCTCGAGTGACACATACACTGCATGCACACACATGAGCACGCACACATGAACATACACTCTCGGGCAGTATTGAGCTTAAAAATGACTAGAGGACCTTGTGGATATGTCCCTCACTCCTTCTCATCCATCTCTTTGACATTCAGCTCTTTGTTGTTGGCTGTAAGAGACGGTAACAAGAGCCCCCTGAGGAGACAGCACTGGAACAGACACACAATGGACCTCTGTATGTGTGTGTGTGTGTGTGTGTGTGTGTGTGTGTGTGTGTGTATGCATTCGGAAGAGAGTGACATAGAGAAAGAAATTTAGTCTGTCTGTCCCTTCAATTCCCCCGGACGAACAGTTGTGTTTCCCTGCACAAAAAGGCTTCTGGCAACCACAGTGGTGTCTGTTATGTTTGTAAGTGACCAACTAGTGGTCAAACCCATGTTCATCACTCTAGGTGTTGGGAGCTCCCAGTAGATTTCCACACATTTTATCCATAAAGCTCAACTCTAAGCTCCCATTAAATCCAGGGTGGCACAACTGTAACACTGACTGGCTCCTACTGGGATAGATTTGGGCTTGTTCCCAAAGCAGCTTAGATCTATAACTGGGTCAGAACTCTGTGTCTTAGCCTTACCGTGGGTTGTTTGCAGCTAACTAGCAACACTGGAGGCGACTGTCTGATGAGCTGATCAACTTGCCTGAGCTCAGCTGCAGTGAATCTTCAAGGGAAAAAAATAAAAAATAAAATAAACTGCTGGAAAAACAGTATTGATTTCCAGGAGTAGAGTGACAATCTGCAAAACCTCAGAAGTTAGACATAGTTTAAGAAACCAAAATGTTTTCCAAGAAACATGATGTGATATAAGCTGCTACTCCGGAGCATCTCTTTGGCCCTTAAAGTTGCCCAAAAACATTGCCTTTTTGCATCAAACCTTTTTTAAAGAAATGATTGTGACTATGAAGGACAGTGAGAAATTGAAGAGAGTAAAAAAGTGAAAAAAAGTACTTCTTGCATCTTAAAATATTTGTTTTGTTGATTGAATGGCACTGATTGTGCAGGGTTCAGTCAGGTCATTGCCCCTGCTCACATACTGTGAAGTATGCCCATGTGCACACCCTGATGGATAAAGGAGAAGTGTGTGAAAATGGCTGAAATCTGACATCTAGTGCATTAAGAAGGTATTTCTTCTTTTTAGTGTGTGCCAGAAAGCTTTAAAATTGTTCACAGTATTTTTCTCAAAGTGAAGACACATACCAAATCTGTCCATTTTTTTTGAGATCTTAATGATTTATTTATGCATACAGAGGGATTCCATCATAAAAAATAATACATGTTCAAGGGTGCTTTGTTACAAGTTTACGATGCTTCAAGTCACTAAGGCAAATCTAAAGTATAACCACAAACCAACCACAACTGGATTTAACTCACTATAAAATCCATATGAAATAAAAAATTGCAAAGTATCTCAGCACGCTTATACTGTATATATACATCCATGCAAATCCTTTATATAATTAATAATATGAAAGCACCCCTATATCTTTTGTAAGATGTTATTTACCTGTAATTAAACAACAAAATAAACTCCAGAAAAATCTGTATACATTGATTAGGGCAAATATACATGATTTTAAGGAAGATTTTAATACAAACTCAGATAAGATTGTTCTTTAAATTGGTATTTGAGACATTCTATGCCTTTGTAACACAATGAAGGCTAACAGTCACACAACATGATAAACAAGCTAAGCCTGAAAAACCGATTACACAGAAACAATAAATAATAAATACCACTATGTTATTAACAAATCAATCTCCTATTATCTATGTCATACTTCCACCAATTGTTCAATTAGAATCTCAGTCACAAGGTCAAATGATATAAATAACCTCACTTCTTGCTCTGTCGCACTGTTACCTGTCACTCTGACACCTCTCATATGTAAGTATAAGCTGGTCTAAAAAAGCGCAGGGTATCTAAAGAGGATCTGTCGGGGATCACTGTATCACTGCACTTGCCTTGTGACCTGTTTACATGCTAATTCTTTTTTTATATGTTCAAACCGTAGTGATAATCTCTCTTTCCTGGAACCAGGAGATTATGACACACTTGTCTTTACAATTACAGTTTTAACTGCTAATTTTCATTCCTCGTCGGTGATACATTCACATGCTATCAAAGTTGTTTTTTACCATTACAAATCATTGTGCAGAACAGATACAGAGCAGAGTCTACCTATGTTAAGAGACCTTAGTGGTCATTCATCTACTGTACATTCATCTTGTCTGACAGGGGTGTGCAACTGGGAGAGATCTGGGTGGATTCACATGTTCGTCCAGGTGGTATCCAGGGTGGCTGTCCTGGTTCCTCTGCCCGACAACAACACAGCAGCGCCGTGTGTCAGCAATTCAGCTAGATGTCGCCCAGTCCAGCTCACAACACAAGCTGGTAGTGCTCCACGTCATGTTCTACTAATCTCATTCAGCATCCAAGTGATATGTACATCATTATGTACAAGTTGTGTACACAAAAAAGTGCAAAGTAGCATTGTTCACACATCAAAAGTCACATATTTCTGATGTTTCTGTTTGTGGAGTAATTTTTCTGTGCATTTTTCAGGGGCTGAGTGCAGCCAAACAGATTGAAAGCAATTCCTTATTTGCTCCTCTGGTATTTTGTCACGCACACAAAAGAGAGAGACATCATACAATTAAAAACTCATACGGTCAACTCCAGAATCAAGAAAGATGGAAATATAAACACCTTGAGTGTCTGATTTGAAGCGGCTTCTGATGTGATATTTCTCTCTGTTTCTGTCCTTTGCAATCTTGCAAAAGAAATCCAAAAAGAGCAAACTGATGAAGATGTCACAACACTGGCTGTCCTCTGAAAGAGAAGGGGACCTAGGAGCTCTATATTACATCAGGGGAATTGCCAAAACGCCAGAGGAAAAGTAAAGGTGATTAAAAGACTCAGCTCAGCTGCATTTGGAAAAGTGTCTGTAAAGACCACTGATGTATTTGAAAAATACTTTAATATAACACTTAAGGCTATGAATCAATTTTGAGGGCCAGTTCAGACTGAATACTCCCATGATAAGGCACGGGAAATGGAAACAGACTGTGGTTCAAGTGCAACATCAACCAAGTTCAGAAGAAACATCAGAAGCTGCCTTTCTGTTTCACTGCGAATCAGTCACATACAAGAAAAAAAAAACTGCACTGTGCTTAAATGGAGAGGTAGTTTTCAACAGGGAGATTGTTTCACTCTTAACTGTGGTAGCAGAGCCTTAAGGCAATATTCTTTTCATCTCAAACAACAAATTCATAATAAATCAAGAACAAGTATGACATTAAACTTGAACCACACGTAAGAGATTTTTAGCAGGGATGCACAGAGAAAAACAAAACAGAAACATGGAAACTGGAAGTATTGTTTCCCTTAATTTTGCTGGTAAAAAAACAACTTAATTTTAAAATAATTAAAAGAATATTTCGACATTTTGGGAAATAATATGAAGCTAACTTGCAGCCAGCAGCCAGTTAGTTTAGCTTAGCACAAAGCCTGAAAACAGGGCGAAAAGAACTGCCTGGGTCTGGTAAATGGTAACAAAAGCTGCCTACAGGCACTGTGAACTTCACTAAATAACACATTGTATCTCGTTTGTTTATTCTGTTCAAAAAGCACAGCGTAGAAATGACAATTTACAGTAAAATGCCATTTTACGAAGCCTAATGTTGCTCTTGACAGTGAAATGCTCTGGTGGCTCCCTGGTGACCGCTCAGTACCAAGAATGGTCGAAATAATTATCAACTTTGTTTCCCAAAATATCAAACTTTTGCTCTAAGTAAAAGGTGTGTGTGTGTGTGTGTGTGTGTGTGTGTGTGTGTGTGTGTGTGTGTGTGTGTGTGTGTGTGTGTGTGCGTACGTGTGTGCACTCATATGGATGTCCCACATCTTCAATCCATCTCATCTAAGCAGGTGACTCGTTGGCTTGTAGTGCAGTGTGAGTTGGCGGGAACTGTAGCCGGACATGCCGATCCCCATGAGACCCAGCAGGATGGCCATGCGCGGCATGGCGGGGCCTTGCTGGCTTTGCAGCACAGTCTGGGCTGCCTGAGTCTGAAAGAGAGAGCAGGGGTCACCACCACCACCCATGAAGCCCTGACAACCACCACCGGGCACGACCATCGCAAGGGACGATGGTGCCCAAGGCAGGGGGTCAGCAAAGTTCCTCCTATCCCTGGCTGCGGTGGAGTCCTTAAAAAGGTGAGCGTGGTCACAAGCCTGTCTCATCCCAGCGATAGTTTTACCATAAGGGAAGAGCCGCACTAGAATCTCCATTTTTATCAAGTTTTAATACAACCAACTCACACAGTCCTCTGCCGGTTTGGAGACCTCTATTTCTCGCCAATCCCAGACATGTCCTAAAGCCAGATACGTATACATTCGGTTATTTTCTCAGCTCATCCTTGTTCTGCCCACTATCCAGTGAAAACCATGGGTCTCCAAATTTGTGATTTTGAATTTTCCAGATTAGGAGTTAATTGATGAATTGAGAAAATTCTCCTTCCTTGAATCAGTCAGAGTTGTTGTGGGTGCGTGAACTAAACCTGAGCGAGATAGTAAAATATAAATTCTTTGTCTTCTCAGGAGAAATAAACCATTTGAAACCCCATTAGATTATCTGAAAAATGTACTGTCACACAGCTGAAAACAGGGCCGTTTTTCTTAGCTCACGAAAAGTTGACATTTTGGACATGCATGGTCCTCACAGGAAAGGGACAATGTTGTCCTCTCAGTCATAAAAGTGCACGGAAGGTATTACGCTTTGAGATTTGTTTACAGAAACGCAATAATACTCATTTGTGTAATCCTGACCTATTTTATCACACAGTGAGTAGTTGTATCCAACATTACACTGATTAGCAGTTATACAGATAATGAAGTTTGACACTGTCCATTTGTAAAACAAACCCCAGCCCTACATTAGTGTTCTAAATCCAGCTGCAGGTCTCCGAAATCCCCATCAGGTGTTTGGGAGCCATTTCATGCTATTCTTCTGGAGATCCAATTAGAGGGCATTTACTTGAGCCTAGGGAGCTAAGGCATCTCTGATTCAAATCCATTCAAAGACAGGCTGTTATAATCCTCTGCTCTAAATCCCACCATGACACAAACAGAAATGGACAAATTGTACGCGTACAGCGATGAGTCAGTATAGTATCGGTTTAAAATGAGTTTTCAAAGATGAAAAGTGATAATTCAAGACAAATCCAATTTATATTTATGTTGACCTTCTCTTCAGGTGTTCATAAGATGGTTCGACTCAAACAGTTAATTTATTTAATGCATACCAAATGCAGCATTGACAGAAATCTTGAGTTTGTTATATTTAAAATCTACACACCCATGTTCTGTTAGTTATAATGAAACGCCAACTTTTTCTGAAGCACAGGGATATGTGCAGGGCCTGAACTCTAGATCTCAACAGTTGTTTGTTATTAGAGGCTCTAATGGAATTTGCTCCACTGTTGCACCACTGCAGATGTCCCTTGATGTCCAAGACTAATCATTAATCTATCCAAGAAAGAAAATTGCCCTAAAGCATCTTACGCACCTGGAGGTATCTAATATATCCAGGGGTCAGTCGAGGGATGCGAAAAAACATTGTTGTTGTTCCCTCCGGTGTTTCGCAGCTGAGACCACAAAAAACCCCTCTGCAGCCAGCCCTCGGGACTTTCTTCTAGCCAACTTTATCAATGTGAAGCCATTTGCTCCCTCGCCTTTTCTGTCTCTTTGTCTTCGGTCCTCTCCACCAGGCTGAGTGTGGCAGCGGCAGCACCTCTTTCCCCCTGTCCGGAAACTATCTCCTCACTCCCTCGGTCAGATAAACACACACCTACACTGTGATGATCTCTCTTGAGGGAGTCCAGTCCCTTTACGTAGTATATATAGCTTTGGCATCAATGCGTAAGGTGGTCACATGGTGTTGGACTGTGCATCTTCGTGTGTATGTGTATTTGTGTCAGTGGGGGATTAGCAGAGCCACTGGAGTTGTGGTGGATTAATATACCTATGAGAGATGTTCAAAGTCCATTGGCCACCAATTACGTCGGGAGGAAACATATAACCCAATCAACGAATGTCAAAGCACTGTTGTAATGACGTCTGCAGGGGTCAATGGGGGGCAGTTTAATTGTAATTAGGTACAATTAAAAGGCAAATCGCATTGCACCAGTGCTACATGCTACCTTCCAAGGTATCCTTTCATTAGAAGGCTTGCCTTCTAATACAGATCACATTATTTTTGTACAATAATATGAAATTTATCTAAGAACTACTTTCAGGAGGCAGAGCTCGTCATCTCTGTGGTGTCACGGAAACAGGAAATTGACACTGTTTCTTCTACGAAGGATTTCACAGACTCATCATAGAAGGCATGCGATGCACTGACAGGTTTCCAAGCTGCACCACGAAAAGAACATTTGCTGGAAGCTTAATAGCCATACAGTATCTACTGTACCTTGCTCTGTGCTCACATTTTGAAAATGCACCAAGGAAATACACATTAGCCTGTGAGAGAAAAATGATTTTCACTCAATGTGCAGACAGTCTGGAGCCACAAAGGTCATGCTGACATGAGTGATTTTCTTTCTCACAGGACAGCATAGAGGCCTATTTTCCTGCTTCATTGTAACGTACCACTGGAAAAAGCCTAATAATTGGATTAGCACAATCTAACAGACATGCAAGACTGATTAAAAGAAAATCTAATCACCTAGTCACTCGAAAAACAATGCAATTAAAGTTTTATGTAAATTAGTCTCATCTTATGTTATTCTTAGGCACAAGAAAATTCCCTTGAAAGTCCCATTAAAAACCAAGACTTAAAGCAGACTCACGCATATGTCAGGTTACCGTGTTCACGTTGGTATGAGTTATTAATTATCAAGGCATTTTGTAGCTGTGATGACAGATAGGTTTATTTTCTTTTTAGCAGACTTATTTAGTGTTTTAATGAAATTTGTTGGGAATATCAGAGCAAATATTATTTTGCACAATATCTGTTTAAAATGACACACCTAGAGAGGCAGGGGCCCAGTCTGACAGGTGGAGGGGATATCCTGTGTTGTTACTGTTTAAGAACACAGTTATTTTTGTCTCTCCGAAGTCACTTTTGTCCCAAAATCAAATTATCAAGATGAATGATAAGTCATGCTGTTACTGACCTTTCAAACATTTTTCTCTTTATTTCAACAATAACATAAAGGCATTGCATCTATATATTACAATTATAATGCAGCTATGATCCAGTGTAACAGGAAGTATTCAAAGCAGGGATGACCTATAAAATGTCTATTAAAAATTAATAATACTATCAACGTAAAATGGAAAAAAAAAACACAGGCACTTGACTAGACAGTCGTTATGTCACGTACGCCATTACTACCTGCCGTCAGATGAAGAAGGACCCGTGAAAGCTCTAAAAACACAACGCGGGCTAATGTAAACTTCAAAAACAGTCTATTCATAACCAAAGTTTCTTTGTAAATAAAAGTATAACAGGGGAATTCCGACACATATGTGGAATTAACGCTCTGTCGATGCTGTCTCACCACAGAAGAGTGAAGTTCTCCTTCTGAGCTGGTAAAAACTAGCTGGCTAACATAGCAAGCTAACAGCTAAAGCTGCTACAGCTGCGCAGTTTCGTTTCATAAAAAACTCAGAAAACTCCCACACTGACTGAACAGCCAAGTCTGTTTACTTCACCCGTGTTTTACTACTAAAACATATTTTGGAGAGTGGTATGGGCCGACTTTACCAAACTTTGATAGCTGACTGCTGCTAGCTACAACAAAGCCTAGAGGTAACCGTTCATATTTGCAGCGAGTTTTTCAGATTGTGAGATTGTAACGTTTTAACCGTCAAGTTGTGGCAACGTGGAAGAACAAGACATTGCTTGTGAAAACCCTGTTTTATTGACCAGCCATACTTCAGGCCTCTCATGAATATAATGTTATTACATTAAAAGCGCTAACTGGAGCTGTAGATGACCAAGTGAGGTGTTTATATGTGCGTTTACGTGACGACTTTGTGATAATATTAATTTTTGATGGCTGTGCTGCTTTGCCTTACATCTAATATCATGACAGAAAATAAAAATCCCACACCCAAATGTACATATTTTGGATTGCTGTTGCCTGACTAAAAATATAAAATTCCTTAAATTCCTGTTTTCGACCTCACAAAACACCACAGAACGAAGCAAATTAGTACCTTTTTATCTGGCCTCTCTGCTCTATTATCTTGTCTTCATAGATATGTTAGTTACATATTGAGAATTAATATGTAAGGAAATATATAAGTCAGTAAGCCAGCCATTAAAGCTGCAGCTAAACAGTTATTCTCATCCTCAACAATTTTTAAAAACTATTTATATATTGTGATGGCCAAATACAAAAAAAAATTTAACCTGAAGCCTAACCCTTTAGCCTGAAGCGATGTCTTATAATAGTTTAAAAACGTTAATGCCACGTAAAATGAGGGACAGTAAGCACTTCTCAAATGAATCCAGCAAATGTTTGGCATTTTGACTTTATGAGTAACGTGCACCGTATGCATGCGGCCCTCTGTTCCAAGTTGATAAATATTTCTCACAGTCCTGTCACAGTCCTTGGTTTTTTCTTCTCTGTCCTCTGTGTGCTATTGCACCTCATGCATCAGATATAGTATCTTATTCTTATTGTCCGCTCTGTCTCTGTTTCAGCCATAATGAAGAGAAGAGCTGAAGCAACGTCAGCACCACTGCAGGGGACAAAGAGGCGTCGTGATGACAGCAGCTCAGGTGAAGAGTCACAATTATCCAGACAAGGTAGATAAAAATAATTTGACCCATTTAAACAAAGTCTGGCATGATTTAGTAGAATTCATGGGGAGTTCCGGTAATGGCGGCTTGCTGAGAGGACACACGCGCTTTGGCTGCACTACCTTTCTGCAAAATTTTGACCAATATATGGGGCATTAAAAAAATGTGGGTGTGATTGAGAGTGTTGATGTCTCTTTCGCAAAGGAAACCTGGTAAAAACTCCAACAAGCGGTTTCAGTCGAAGTTGTCTGACTTCGCATCTAAGTTGAGTTCTGATACTAACTGTGAAGATAGCAAGGCTAAAACTAGCACATGTTAGGCCATGGCAGAGGAAAAAGAAAGAGAGACCGCTGGTGGTGAAGAGCTGCACAATGGATCAGAAGTGATATTAGCTGCTATCGCAGACTTGAAATCAGATTTTTCATCTAAACTGGATGACATTTTGTCGGCGATAGAGAACGGGAAAAAATGTGTTCATGAGTGTGTTGAGCAGGTCAACTATGCAGAGATAAGGATATCTGCAGCAGAGGATAGCATCAGCTCTTTACAAGCTAAAGTTCAGACCCTTGAAAATAAAAACAAAGATCTCGAGGAAAAGGTGCTGGATCTGGAGGCTAGATCAAGACAGTCGAACCGGAGACTCGCTAATCTGCCTGAGAGTGCAGAGGAGGAGGACGCCTGCACATTACTGGAAAACTTGGTTACCGGATGCTCTGAACTTGGCACACATGAGCTGTTTGATGCTGGAGGGATGACACCGGGAGGTCAGAAGAATACATCTAACACTGCTGCACCCAGGAATTTTAACAAAACTTCTGTATGTTTTTATGTTACTGGGATGCCCGTGCAATCAAGGGTGTAGGTTTGATTTGGAAAGTATTTGGGACGTAAATATGGCATGGAGTCTGGGGGTCCTCTCCCAGAAAGTTTAGGAATTTTTGATTGCATGCCTGTACGTACAATTACTATGCAATACACTGTCACTGACAACCATTTTGTGGCTCTATAAAATAACATTACAGCTCAAGGCTGAAATGCTTACCTGTTAACCTATTTCTCCTCTCTGCCTGGCCTTGGCTCCTTCACTCTCTCTCTTTGTTTGCCTCTATTTTCCTTGGATGACTGTATGGACAACCACTATGTAATACACTGTCACAGACAACCATATTTTTCTACTTTTAGTCTTGCAATATATTGTTTTTTAATAATTACGCCTGAAAGATGTGCCCAATGAGATAACATTACAGCACAAAGGTCTGTCTCTCTCTCATACATATATTGACAACCACTAAGTGATACACCTTAACTTAAAAAAACAATGCTCAAATCAGAAGGATGTGTTCTTTGAGGTAACATTACAGCTCATTGTGCAAATTCGTACCTTTGCACTCCTCTTTTCTATTGGTGCTTGGACTGGGCTTTCTCTCTTTCCTTCTTTGTCAATGCTTTTATGTCTCCCTCTGATGTCTGTATTAACAACAAAGCCAAGTTAAAAATGAATTGAACACTTAATTTGCTGTACAAGTTATGAAAATGAAGGGAACATCTGATTTGCAATACAACACTAGATAATAAGTTAACAAGCCAAGCATGTGCTTACTGGCAAATTTTATTTGCTGATAGATGTAAAGAAAGTGACCTAACTCAGTCTTTTACTAAATAAATGAAAAAATGAAAAGAACCACAACAGTTAATTTTAGCTAAGTCAAAAGTAATGGCACAAAATCACACTACAGCACACCCTGTCAAAACATTTAGTCTGCGACCTAACTACCTTATCTGTTAATGTTAGCTGAGTATACTAGCTACTAGTATAGCATTAATATGCCTAACTATTTTTGTTTGTACAGTGCTAATGTTAGCAAGATTATTACAATTCCTGGTCTGTAGTGAGTTAGCCAGCCCAGCCAACTGTGTTTTTTATCACTGAACAATCGGCGTGTTTAATTAGCCAGTACCATAAAGTTATGATCACAGAAGGCAAAACACCTGTGACATGACATCCTGGATTGCTCAAGTGAGCTCTCTCCTCTGAATAAGCACACTTGACTGGTTCTGATTCATCCAAAATGCAATCCAGAAATCACATTGCTGCATGTAAAGGAGGTGGGAACAAAGCGAACAAACACCAATAGAAACTGTTTCTCATCCAGCAGGAACACAACGGTGTTAACCCTTTATAAAGCCGATGGAAAGTATATTTGATTTAAACGCATATGCAATTAATATCAACTTAGTGGTAGGGACAATTTTAGGTCATCAGAAACGTAGTAGGGACATATCCCCACTGTCCTTACCATAAATTACGCCCATGCAGTCAGTGTTATCTGGTGTGTTTGGAGGGCTAATGATGAAGTTTTCTTTGTGGAACTGCAGAGGACTACAAAAACTAAAAAAGGGCAAGTTTAGGTGGTCCATACAAATAGAGCCTATGTATGGGAAACGCTGTGAGGTGAATCATCTTCTTTCCAGAAGACTAGGCACGGTTTAGTGCATAGCTGCCTCCCACTGGTGTAGTTATTTAATTGCCACTTTAGATCTGTGAGGACTCTACTGGTCAGCATTGTGTAGTCAAAATCCATACCGTAGGGCAAATTCATACCAGTGTACATCCTATACCGTTTATACCATCCACCCCTTGCTGGAGGGTATATAATTTTACAGGGCACACTGAGTCCTGGAGCTCAGTGGTTGAGCCCAAGATAGACAGTTTTGCAGAGATGTGGAACCTTTTGTTTAGGACTTCAAACTAATCTCTTGGACATTATTCCACCAGTCCTTAAGTGTTGGACATGTCCAAAGTATATGTAGAACAGAGGTACCATTTCCTTCACATCTCAAGCAAGAATCTACTGGTATTGGGTTCCATTTATATAGTTGTTGAAGTGTCTGATGCCATCTGTGTATTATTTTCAGTTGAATATACTTATTGCCCATTTCCTTGTATATCGTAATAATGTTATTCAAACATGACTTCCACAGGAGATATGTCCACTCCCTGGTCTCCTGTCAAGTGTTATACATAATTGTTTCTGTAGTAAGTGATAGATCTTGGGAATGATGCCCCTACATATTAATAATCTACTCAGCAGTTCTTCAATCGGGCTGCCCAAGTATTTAGATAAGGCGCTCTTTCATTTGGACATACCTCCAATATTTATTACGTTCTAATTTATATTTATCTGCCATTTTTTTGAAGCTTAGGAAGTGCTTAGTTTGGCTATCAAATAGATGCAAAACGTAGGTTATTGTCCAATTAAGGGTTTTATCTCCAATTACAATTCGCTTATTATTCCATAAAGGTTCTTGTTTGGGATTTGAAAAGTCCCAATGACCAGCTCTATGCAGTTCTTACCAAATTGATTTAGTGTTCATGATAATAGGATGGTCCTTCTGTTGTTGCGATTTTGTGACAAATAGCTTGGACCTGGTAGAGCCCACCACAAACTTCAGTGTCAATCTGGAGCTAGCTTGGTTTATCTCTTGCCTCTCTCCTTGGTAACCATGTTCTCTTAAACTTTATATTAATAGCCCTTAAAAGTATCAAAATCTCTGAAGTAGGAGTTGGGAATATTCAGAGGAAAGTAGGAAAGTATGTAATAAATCTCAGTTACAGTCATCATTTTAACAAAGTGTATTTTCCCCCAAAGCACCAAAATCAGATTTAATTTTTCTTAAGTAGTGGACTGATATTTTCTCCGACCATATCTTTGTAATCAGGAGTTATTTGAATGCCCAGGTATTTGATACCTTTCAAAGACCAACAAAACTTCCATTGATGAAACTGTAGATGGGCAATAACCCAATATAGGCATAGCCTCTGATTTATCCCAGTTAATACGGTATCCAGATAACAGCGTTAATTCTACAATACAGTTTAATAAGGCAGGTATAGATTTTTCTGGTTGTGTTAGCAGAGTAACATATCATCCGCATACAGTAAAAGTTTATGATGACCACTGCCCAATGTGATTCCATTAATATTTGTATTGTCACTCAGCCTTTGTACCAGGTGCTCTAAGGCAAGTAGAAATAAACTTGGGCTTAAGGGACAGGCTTATATTGTGGATCTGTACAACTGGAATAGATCGGATATAAGATCATTTGTTAAAACTCAAGCATAGGGGGTGTCATATAAGATTTGAATCCATGTAATGAAGTTTTTTCCAAAGCCAGATCTTTCAAGTGTTTCAAAGAGGTAACTCTATTCAACAAAATTGAAGGCTTTGGTGGCATCTAACAACAGAGAGATTGATGGATGGACGGAGTTGTATCAACTGTAAGTTGACGAGTCGTCTAGTAGTATCAGAACTATAGCGATTTGGGATAGCATGTTTGGTCCATGTGGATAATGCCTCTAATATCTTTTGATAAATGGTTTGCAAAATCCTTTACTAAGATCTTTTGATAGCAGTTAGGCAGAGAAATAGGCCGATAGCCATTAGGATCTAAGGCTTCCTTTTTCTCTTTTGTGAATGAAAGATTAACTGTGGTGTGCATGGATTTTCAGAAGGTGCCAGCTTTAAATGCATCATTATAAACCTCAAGCAACAAAGGACTTATAATATCTTCAAATACGCTGTAGAAATTGGCAGGAAGTCCAACCAGCCCAGGGGATTTGTTTAATGGCAAGCTTTTAATCTCAGAGATCTCCTTTATTTTTAACAGTGCCTCCAAGAAGTGTCTGTTACTGTCAGACAGTTGTGGAAAATCAGTCAAAAAGCTGCCAAACATTTGATTATCTAAGACACCCTGTGATGAATAAAGAGTGTTATAGATAAGGATGGGAATCTTATGCCTCCAAGCTTATCAATTCCTTTTATCAGTACCAACATGTGTTTCTGACAGTTGCGCATTGCAAAACAATGACATCATACTCGTGTGTGCTGCTGGAAACTTACAAAAAGAAGGAGTAATGGCGTAGAAGAAGAAACAGTCCAAAGTGGCGCTTCATTTCACAAAGAAAGATGACAACAGTGCATCAGTTCCCATCCATAGGCTCTTCTTAGGAAGTCGGCCAGGTAGATTAAGACCTGCCCAGGTAGATCAAATCCCCGGGTTTCAATTTAGGTAAATCTTACATCGGAATTCCCTATTTCACTCTTTTCAAACTAGCTTATTTTTGCCCAAACACTTGTCTGAGTTGCAGGAAATGAGTGGGGACTAGAGGCTTCGCTGTACACAGCCGCCTAGCTACAGATGACCTAAGTTTGCATGTGAGATGTTCATGGGAAGTGTAAATTGTAGCTACAGAAAATAACCTGGGTTACCCTCTCCCCCTCTAAATTGTATGAGTCTCTGCATGCACATTGGTCACACACCTCACCGCCCACCACCCCAAGTAAATTCTTAACCTGTGGGAAACACTGCATGGCTTCATTTCACAAAGAAAGATGACAACAGTGCAAGTTGTAATGTCTGTAAAATTGATTTCAAGTAAGGTTCGAAACACCAGCAATATGCTGAAACATCTGTCTGCGCAACATGGGCTTAAATTCCAGGAATGCTATGTATTTGACACTCTACGTCGAGTGCCAATGCTTCCCAACAAGGCAGTACGTCCGTTACTGTGGGTAAATATACTATGCTATAATAACATTAGCGCCACGCAGGCAGTCTTTGCAGACTTTTTCTTTGACCGAGCAAACCTAAATGAAAACGAATGGTGAATAGCTATTCTCTCAGACACTCTGAGATAATAGAACAATTGTGTTGATGCTGAAAACCTGTGTAGGCCTACTTTTTTCACCCACGCAGAAAATTTATCGGGAATCGTTAAAGGAAACGATAAAGAATCGGACCGATAAGAAGATTCAGTAATGGCACTGGTACCAATAAAATCTTATCAGTTCCCATCCCTAGTTATAGAATGATCTAAATCTATCATTTATCTGCTTAGAGGAGGTAGAGATATTTCCATCTATCTGCCGTATACCAGCTATATGGTTCATACTGTTTTGTTCTTTTTAAGCGGCAGGCTAGAAGTCTAAAGTATGTCTGATTGGTTCAACATACTTTACTTTGTTATGATATAATTTATTTAAATTATATTTAGTGGCAGTTATCATGTTCAGTGTGGACCTGTCCTTGGTTTGAGAGTATGAGATTTCAAGTATTTTAAGTTCCCTATCTAATCCAGTGAATTTCTCTTTAGCTAAATTCTTCTTAAATGAAGCATAGGAAAAGATTCTACAGGGCACACTTATTATGGAAAAACTGAACCTGATGAATATCAATGCTCCAGTTTTTTCATAATCTCTTTTTTACAATTTCAACCCTGTCTCATAGCTACATTATAGCAGGGACTTTAACCGTAAATTGAACCCAGGAATAGAAAGAAGTTTGGGCATTGATAATTCTCATTCAAGAAGTAGACAAACCATCCATTACTTTATGGAGGAACTCAATATGAGGGACATTTGAAGGGACATGAATTCCAATGGCTTAAAATATTCCTGCTACTCAACTACATGTAAATCATACTCTGGCATTGATTATTTTTTAGTATCTGCCAAATTGGGATATAAAGTAAAAGATTGTCACTATGATAGTATCCTAATTGAATTAATTTAACTTAATTTTATGATCCTAGCAGGAATTAATGAAACTTTCAAGAGCTTTTTTGAAAAACTATACAGTTCACATATAACATACAGGACAAGAGCAAAACTCCTTCCTAGATGCCCTTCAAATACCTAATATTTCACAATTCATCAGTACAGATAATATGAAAGAAGGTAAGGCCCCGGGCCTTACCTTATTACTGATTAGTTTGGTTTGTCTTCCTGCTCTTGTTTTGTCTTCCTGCTGTTGTTTATAAATGAATGGTTTGTACCTGTTTCTGTGTGTGTTTGTGTGTGTGTATGTGGTTTTGTACTGTCCAGACTCTAGCCAAAATGACTCCCTCAGTGACCAGGAAGATCACAGACCAGGGATCTCCATGCCCTCCATATCATCATATGATCCCCAAGACACAGATGCCCCCACACAGACATCCTCCAACTTCTCTATGTACAACAGTGTGTCACAGAAGCTCATGGTAATGTACTGAAAACCTCACTAACACATGATATTTCACAGTTAATTTTGTATTGCAGAATTTTGGATTGTATCTATTATCGTTTGATTGGTTTTGAAAATGTTTGTTTATTTTGCAAAGTATTCATAAGAAAAATACAGTGTCTTTTCAGTCTGTCTTTTCTTAACTCCCTTGTCTGTTACCTCTTACACCTTCAGGCCAAGATGGGTTTCCGTGAGGGCGAGGGTCTGGGGAAGTTTGGCCAAGGACGCAAGGAGATTGTGGAGGCCTCTACCCAGCGAGGTAGAAGGGGTCTCGGCCTCACACTACAGGGCTTCCAGGGGGAGCTAAATGTCGACTGGCGTGATGAACCAGAGGTACACAACAGTAAATAATAAACATGTAATTTTTTTGCATAATTGTTTTGAATTAGTGTCATGATTTTAGGTTTGAAATCCCATGTGGGAATCAATCAACTGTCAGTTGTATCTGTTGAAATGATCTTTGTTTGTCTGTCCGCTGTCTCTTTTTCTGTTTGTCTGTACAGCCTAGTGCTGTAGAGAAGGTAGACTGGTTTCCAGAATGCACCACAGAAACCCCAGATGCTGATGAGCTGAGGGACTGGATGATTCTGGGACAGGTAAATATAAAAACACGGAGACTCACTTAGATATATACATGAAAAGTACAAAATATTTACTACTGCCTACTTGATACATACCCGTTTTGTTGTTAAAGTCGTCTTTTCTACTGCTTACAGAGAAAACTAAAGATTGAGGATGAGACAGAGTTTTGCACTGAAGATCTCCTGCACACTCTTCTAAGGTGCAAGGTGAGTTATAATGTAAAACACCTACTGTTCATTTCTGCTTAATTTCAATATCTTTTATTTTACAGTTAGACATAGAATAAAGGAATCTATATTAACCTAGTAGCTAATGCAGACAGTAACACTGATTTCTAAATAAATCATTAAAAAATTACTTTAAAATTGTATACATGTGCTGTATTCAGCTTTGCATTTAGGTCTACAGTCTAATAGTGACTGGTAGTAACTTGCTTGATGGACCCAAATCATAATACGGTACCTAAATATTTCTGATTTGCACAACCACTCTGTCTATTTGATGCTCAGACAGTATTTGATAGTCTGGAGGGCGAGGAAATGAGGAGAGCTCGGACACGCTCCAACCCTTATGAGACAATCAGGGGAGGTATCTTTCTAAACAGGTCAGTCTTTAGTTAGTTACTACAAGTTTGACAAATTGACAATGTTGATTATATTGTATAAAATCATTTGCTATTCTGGAGTTTTATTATATTAATTACTTTTGCTCATATTGAAAAATTTAAGTTATAGAGAGGCAGGGTTTCAGCCTTTTACCAGTTAATCGCTGCTTTTGAATGATGGTGAAAGTCAAACATGTAGCTATGTGTGTGTTGATACACATTTTCACGTGTCATTTGTATATGATATCAAATCTGTGAAATAAAATCGTGTCACAGTGCAAATGATAAATTGCTACATTTTGAAAAACAGGCAACACAGATATCAAGAACTATAGTAGATTATTGTCGATTATATTGCGTACTGTGCAGTTTTTGTTATTTGGGCACTTAATTCGCATTCATAGTGGTTGATGTGGGATGAATAGCTTGCAGCTGTTTACTTTGAATTTTCACGTGGTTTAATGAGTACTCTTTAGAGTGCCAGTCATTTAAATACAATGACAAGTTGTTTTATTTGTTTTTTTTTTTATTTAGAGCAGCTATGAAAATGGCCAACATCGACAGCTGCTTCGACCATATGTTCACCAACCCAAAGGATTCACAAGGGGTGAGTGGGTCAAAGTAACTGTTGATATGTGTTGCACACAGGCCCATATAAACAGATGGTGAGACCAGCTGATGTCTTTGCCCATTGTCATTATGTAGAAACCTCTGACAAAGGACCGAGGGGGTGAGCTTCTGTACTTCGGTGATGTCTGTGCGGGGCCTGGAGGCTTTTCAGAGTACATACTGTGGAAGAGACGCTGGCATGCCAAGGGGTTTGGCATGACACTGAAGGGGCCCTGTGATTTCAAACTGGAGGATTTCTATGCAGCGCCGAGTGAGCTGTTTGAGCCTTACTATGGTACGTTAACAAAACCATCAGATCACACCCAGGAGATTTCTGATGAATAATCCAGTGAAAGCTTGACTTCCCTTACCTGTGTGCCCCAGGTGAGGGAGGGGTGGATGGAGATGGTGACATCACTCGCCCAGAAAACGTGACTGCCTTTCGAAACTTTGTCCTGGAGAGCACAGAGAGAAGAGGGCTTCACTTCCTCATGGCAGATGGGGTGAGACTATTCCACATGCTGATTTTTTTACTGCAAGGTAGCCACTACTCTGCTTCAAAGCATGCAAATAATCCCGAATTTACATATCAAACAGAGGATGAGTTCACAGTTAAAGGTACAATGATACAGATTCCTGCTGTCCGTGGGATAAACTGAGATTTTGAGCTTTCTGTTTGGTGATTGAATCAGTTTTGGTTTGATGATTGGATCTTTGACTCCGGTAGGGTTTCTCTGTGGAAGGCCAGGAAAACATCCAGGAGATCCTGAGTAAACAGCTGCTGCTCTGTCAGTTCCTCACTGCCCTCTCTACACTCAGGACAGGTTTGTGTGCGCATGAATTAGTGAGTCACGTAGGCAGTCTGCATACCTGTCCATCAGTGGCTCTTATTTTAAATTCTGGTCAAGTGGACAGCTGCTGATGTTTCAAAATTTCCTAAAGAAAAAATTAAATAATATGTTCAGTCATGAAATACCTTCGTCATATTCATCTTATGCACTCATCCTCTGTATTTTTGTGCGCATGTACTGTATAGCAGGGTCCAGATTAAATCACACTGGCACTCTCTGTGTTCTTTAGGTGGCCACTTTGTCTGTAAGACGTTTGACCTCTTCACTCCTTTCAGTGTGGGTTTGGTCTACCTGGTCTACCTCTGCTTCGACAGGATCTCTCTCTTCAAACCTGTCACCAGCAGGCCTGCCAACTCTGAGAGGTGGGGCTGTTTCTGTGTGTGAATTTTCCCTATGTGCAAAAAGACCTGTGGATTTGGTTACTTATGCAGGGCACGTTTTGGATTACAGGCACATTTTTCAGAATAATATCTGAATATCTGTTCAAAATATTCTGTCAATTGAAACAAATCAAAACCTAAAACCTAGATCACGAACACTGCAACAGTAGTAATTTGTTTAATTTTAATGTTCCGGTGTTGAGTGGAAGAACAAACTGGCAGCAACAGAATTACCCGATGGACCTACTTATTCAGCTGTTCCTTTGCTTACCTTGAGTTTTGTCTGCAAGATCCTTGTTACCTTTGATTTCTGAACGATGTTGAGAAAAAAACAAAATGCATTTTTACAGTTGTAATTCTCATGTATACTTAGTGCAAATGTGCTAAACCTCAGTTGGAAGTACCCGTAAGCCTTTATGGTCCTATTTTAAGAGAAAAAAAAACCAAAAAAAAAACAGTATGACAGGTGCACATACAGTAAAGATCACACTATACTTGCTTGTAACAGAACAATGACTGATGTTTTAAAACTCAGTATTCCACATGACCACATGATAATGGCAGTGAGGTACATTTGCCTCTGGATCTTCAATACATCATCAGATTTCATGTTGGAGACTGCCTCTGAATCTTTTCCCCTGTTTTCACTGGTTTATACTGCCTGAGTTAAGAGTTTTTCTACACATAAGCTGGCTGTGCAGGAAAAAAAGATGTAAAAAACCATCAGAATACTGAAATTGTATCTGGGTGCAGTGCATTTGGTACACGTCTCAAATGTACTTTAATTACTTAGTCCAGCACATTACTGGTTGGAAGAAACTTCCGGCATGAGGGAAATATTTCTCCATTAGTAACCATACTCAAAATTATAAATGAATCGACTGAGCAATGTCTCAATTACAAAAAATAGGACAGTATCTCTGCTATGGATCCAATTTTTGATTTCAACTAAGAAAAGAGAAATTGTACAGAAAATTCTTGCCTCTGTAAATCTCCTCCCACTCATTGCCACCCGCAGGTACATAGCGTGCCGCGGTCTGAAGCCCGGTTCAGATGCTGTCAGGGAATACATGTTCAAAGTCAACCTAAAACTGAACCAGCTGAGGAACACAGATACTGATGTTACAGATGTGGTTCCCCTGAGCATCATCAAAGAAGACACTGATTTCTATCAGTTTATGGTCAACTCCAATGAGAGGTAAAGATGCACAATTTTCAGAAAGGCCGTTGTCTTATCATTTCAAACTGAGACACTGAGAGAAATGGAATTATCTCTCACCGCAGACTCTGTGCAGTCCAGATCAAGGCCTTAGCCAAGATCCACGCTTTCGTCGTAGACCCGTGAGTAACTCTTCTTGTATCCACTCATTTATCTCTAATCCAGCATAGCTGTTTGAGTGGGATGGTGTCTATGTCTGGAACTAACTGTGTGACACCGCTTTGATGTCTCTAGGACGCTTTCGGAGCCGAGGCAAGCCAACATCAGGAAGGAGTGTCTAAAGCTCTGGGGGGTGGGTGGATAAACTGTGATATTTGTACTACACTGAAGCTGGACTATAACAGATCTAATACAAATCATAGAGTTTTTGTTTAGTAATCTAGTTTCATTCTATGTTATTTCACCCCTAAATACTGTTTTTGTCTATTTCAAGGTCCCAGACAAGGCCAGGGTCACTCCTGCTTCCTCAGACCCAAAGTCAAAATTCTATGAACTGATCAAGGTCAGTTAATAAATCTGGGGTTAAAGAATCCCTACTGGGAATAATACAGTGCTGATAAATGTTTTTTTGTGTTTTTAATTTGATAATAATGAAAGAAAAAAAATTTTTAAGCATCCCATTGCACTTTGTTAAATCCTACACAGTATTTCCCAGAAGTTGAGAAATGAGTTGTGATCATTCATCTTAGTTTGAGGAGTAGGGGGGTTATTTGTCTGCAAGTGGGACCATATACAACTGTGCACAACTGTAATTGATCAATCTACACTTTGATCAGGCTTAAAATACTAAAAAATAATAGAAAACTCCCGTTTGGATAGGGGTATGCTGCCCAAATAAATTCTGATAATTAGAAACACTGTTGTAAGTGGGCTAATTAAAAATGTTGAATATATCTCAGTGTCTGCTCTCCATCTCTAATTACCTCTGCCAAGGAGGTTATGTTTTCTCGTGTCTGTTTGTCAGTTTGTTTATTGGTTTGTTTTTCAGCAGGATAATGCAAAAAGCACTGAACCAATTTGCATTGAACTTGGTGGAGGGGTGGGGGATGGGCCAGGGAAGAACCCATTAAATTTTGTAGCAGATCTGGATCATTTACTATGAATTTAAATTTTTTCCTCTGAAGTCTGGTGTATGTTGTTTGACATTTGCCTTGGCAGAGGTCTGAGCTCTACTGAGTGTCATTCTAGTTCTCCCTGTTTCTGTTGCACCTCAGAATTCAGATGTGGAGTCGTTCCAGTGCAAGCTCACGCCTCTCAACTCCAGCACACTGGAGAAATTGCGTCATATCCTGGACCACAGGTGCATTGTGGGAGGTGGAGAGCAGATCTTTCTTCTAGCACTAGGGGTGAGTCGTAAGAGACAATGTAGGTCTTGAACTTGTGTTTTGTCTTACTGCAGTAGTGTGTTTTTCACTCAACTTGCACAATCCTCTTTTTGTACCCATCAGGAATAATTTGTCTTTTTCATGATTTTCCAAATTTGATGTCTGGTAACATCCTTCCGCTCTACTCCTATCAGTACATTATTACAAGCAGTGATGGGACACGCAGGTTAATGTATTCAAGTTTAGCTATTTTATGAGCAAAGTAATTTCCACTTCTTCTGGAGAAGATCAAAAGAAAGAGCCGACAGGCAAATCCATTCACCCCTGATGTTTTTATTCTCTAAATAGAGGGATAGTGGTGACTGTGAGATAGGCTTAACTGTTTCTATGCATGACAACCTGTGTTTGAACCTGTTTTCATCTTCTTATGTGTTCTCTCCATTTCCCTTTAACTTGTGTAGAAGTCTCAGAAATACACGTGGGATGGGAAGATGCCTGTGCGCTGGAGGAAACTGGAGAATTTCAAGCTAGAGCTGCCAAGAGATACACTTCTAAGCGTGGAGATTGTCCAAGAGCTGAAGGGCGAGGTAAGGAGTGGGACTGGAGAGTTTAAAGGCTAAGCAGATGAAATACTGGAGCCGGTATTTCAAACTCTTAATGATTAGCTCAGTTTTTTTCATCACTTAAAGGATAACCTTAATTTTTTTCACTGGATGTGGTGATCATCAGGAACTTTGTTGTTCCTGTTGTTTGTTATATATTGCGTTGACCATTTTCAACTACAGCAGGGTTCATTCATCAAAAGAGTGATCATTATTTTTTTTTCTCCAAACCATGATTTAGAGAATTAGAGCTAAAATTAGATGACTTGCATTTTATTACACTACGCCGCTTACTTGCTGCGTATACTGTAGATCTGGGTTTACATGTGTGTATATTTGGTTTATAGGGAAAAGCTCAGCGTAGAATCAACGCAGTTCATGTAATGGATGCGCTAATACTCAACGGAACCGATGTAAGAGATCAGCACTTCAACCAACGGTAGGACAGTGTCACCTGTGTTCTGCATCAAACTTTTTCTGTGCCATGTCCGATCTGAGCCATACTCACCAAAACACCGATATTGCATATCCAGTGTCAGCGTTTATAAGCAACTATTTGTAGCAGAGTTGTAATTTCAATTCATTTAACTTTTCACACCAGTTTTCTGTAGTTCATTAACTAAAGGCCACTGTATATCCAGGATCCAGATGGCTGAGAAGTTTGTGAAGGCTGTGGCCAAACCAAGCAGACCAGACATGAACCCTATCAGGTATAAATTGAAATGAATTCAACCATTTATTTCAACCGCAGGTTTGTAATCTATGTGCAGGGGTCTTATTTTCTCTGACATTCTAGCACTAAAAAGTTGGGCAGTATGAAACTGGAAAACTCTACATAGAAGATATTTGAGAGTGGTGCTAACAAAGCTTTTTTTTAAAAGGTAGATTCACTCTTAATCCAAATGCTGCATTTCTTGTTATGTAAACAACAAATACTAAACAAGCCAGTACGACGTTAAAAACAAACAGTTAATATCCTTAGAGTAGCTGCAAAAACAAACACTAGTATTGTAATAGTGGTAAATATAATAGACATCCAAGCAAAAATGTGAATGAACTCTTTCTTTGTCGTTGTATTAAATTGTCATAATATTTAAATGTAACATCTGTCTTTTCCCAAACAGAGTGAAGGAGGTGTACAGGTTGGAGGAAATGGAGAAAATCTTTGTCAGGTAAGAAGAGACTTGTCTCGCGTTAGTCAACATCAACTATTAAACATCAGGCTGAGTTTCATATAATTATTTTCTAAATGTTGTTTTTCTATTTTTTTTTGAAGGTCAATGTTGCATTTGTTTTCTCCTGTTTAAAAAATAAAAGGCAAGAAAAAACATTATAATTTGTCATTTTCTGGTTTTCCTCATCAAGACTAGAGATGAAGGTAACAAAGAGTTCAGGAGGCGTCCCTCGTCTGTCCTACACCGGCAGAGATGACCGACACTTCCTTCCCACAGGCCTCTACATCATTAAGACTGTCAATGGTTTGTATGTGTGTGTGTCTGAGTGTGTCCTAATGCTCAGTGTCAGAAAAAACAGCACTTAAATTCTATTTGGCTGTTGCAGCTACATTTTTTTTCAACTACGTCAAAGCTTCTACAAACCTATGGATGACATAGTTTGAGTGACAGTTTGTAAAGTCATGGACTGGTTTTTTATACTTTTAATAAAAGTGTGCAAAATACCTCTTCCTCTCCTCCCTCTGCACCTTTTAGAGCCGTGGACGATGGCGTACAGTAAGAACTCCAAGATGAAGTTCTTCTTTAATAAGATAACCAAGGCCTCCACCTATGAAATGCCACCAAACTCTGCTGCTCCCTTCCAGTAAGTACTGCCCTCTCTATTTATATTCCCTTTTGTATCAGAAGTAGTCAGTTCTGTGGTGTGGTTACGTTACAAACAATCATTTTGCAGCCATGGTGATGGGAGGATAGTTTACAAAATAGCCTTTAAATAGCCCTTTAAATATCTTCTGGCAGCCATGAATGAACAGTATCCTTTCTTTGTTTTCATCCTCAGTGTCTGCCACTCTGATCGTCTCTTCTGGGCCTGGGTGGACGGGGTCATAGTTCATGATTCTCAGACCCGGATGGATCCTGAGAAACTATCCAAAGATGATGTTTTGTCCTTCATCCACCAGAACTACCAGCCCTGAAACACTCACAGAGCCCAGAGCTTCAGCAGCTACAACCTGAATATACAATGCACTAAATTATGGAGGATACGGAGCCACAGTAAATGTTATAATGCAGTTTATTAATTAATATTGATTTTGACAATGAAAGAAGGATTATCAAAAATTCTTAACAGTTGATTGAGATGATGTGTTTATGAGTCCCTCTTTTTATTGTCCTATTAATATCAGTTAATAAACTGCTGTTTGACTGTTTTCAAGGTCCTCTAGTTCCTCTGTATTATGTTGGTTAGAGAAATTACCAGGTTGTAACTGGAGTTCTGGAGCCTTAAGTGATGAATTGTTTGCAGCTATTTCTAGCGGTGACATCTGGACTCCTTGAGAGCAATGGACATTTGACAAACCACTCTGTCTTTCTGCCTTCTCCACTGCCCTTGACTCTGTGAATTGTAATGAGTAAGACTCACCTCATGGGACAATATGAAGACAAAAAGCTGCTGTCATTGTCTCTACATTGACTTGCATGTTCCTGTAGATCCAGTTTTTATGGTTCCTAGTCCATGTCATACTTTTGTGTGTTCGCATACATCACATTAACGACTAGAATGCCACTCGGTAGCGTTCATATCTCCGCCAAAGCCAAATATTGACGGAAATGTAGAAAAATGTCTCGCAATGTTAAGGAAAGTGGTAAAAAAAAAAAAATCCTGGATCTGCCCCTTTAATCGTATCCGCACCAAATGTTAATGGGTTCTTCTCTGGCCCATGCACCATCCCTCCACCAAGTTAAGTGCAAGTTGGATCAGTTCTTTTTGCGTAATCCTGCTGACAACAAACAAACCAATAAACAACATAGGTGAAAGCCCAACATCCTTGGCGGAGGTAATGAAAGATAGGGTTACAAATGTTAAACTATGCATCCATATCCATAAACAGTCTTGCTTGCCTTGCTCTACATCTGCTTTAAACACAACTGCTCTTCTTTTTGTCTCTGTAGAGAAGCATTCGTTTGCCCAGTTTTACACTCAACAGGCTCCTTGTTGTTGCTCCTGAAAATCGTAGCTGAAGCCTAAATACAATACAACAAAAACACATCTTATCAGTTACAGATGAAGCAGCTTCCTCCAACTCATACCTGATGTTTCATGGAGTGTGTGTTAAAAATCTGGAAGGTGTCCTGTTAGTTTTTAGGTTTTTTCTCCCCTGACACCTCTTTGTGATTGTGCCTAATATTGCTTGGACTGTGTGTTTCTCAAATGCTGCAAATGACTTATTTTTCTTTTGTAAAGTTAGCTATTGATCCTTTGATGTAAATAATAATATAGTAAATAAATGGGAGATGCTCATCCCAGAACGTACTCTCAACTGCCTGGTGAAATTGGATCTAGACTATTGTCTGATGAAGGATCACCACAGCTGGATTAACCTGTTTGGAAGTCCCTGTTGCCTTCAAGTTCCCATCGAGTACAGTTCACACAGCACACAATAGATGGCAGCTTCAGCTCTAGAAACCAACCCCTACTGCTGTATTGGAGTAATACCTGCCCCAGGTTTTCTGTATGTCATTTTGCAGATATTTGATTATAATACAACCCTATTTATGAAAATGCACCATGTGAGCACAGGTAAAACTAGACATTGAGCTCAGTAGAGCGCAGACCTCCACCGAGTCCAATTTCAAACAATGTGCGCCATACTTCAGAGAAAAAAAAATTCAAATTCATAGCAAATTAGGTGAATCTGCCCCAAAATTTAATGGGTTCTTCCCTGGCCCATTCCCCAAACCGCGAGCAAGTTCAGTGCAAATCGGTTCAGTAGTTTTTGTGTAATCCTGCTGACACACAAACAAAAAGAAAAAAACCGACATACAGACACGGGCGACCACATAACCTCCTGGGCGAAGGTAATAATGAAGTCCTAATAATTAAAGGTGTACATATTTATATGTTAACGCAGGACCTAGTATTTATTGTACTTCAGAGGTGTAAATTCCTGAACAAATCTGTAAATAATCTAATTACCAAAAAGCAACTGACAGACACTGAACTTAGGGCTTTTGGGGCCCTACTTTGTCCAGTTGGCCGTTTTTTAATAAATTTACAAACATTTCTAAAAATCTGTTTTCGCGTTGTCATTATGGGGTATTGAGTGCAGATTAATTGAGGGGAATTTTTTTTTTTTTTTTTTTTTTTAAGAGCATAAAGCTACAACGTAACAAAATGTGAAAGCATTGGAGGGGTCTGAACCCCCTGAGTGCACTCTGTATCCATGGTTTCTTTTCTTTATGCTAAGCTACGAGTTGATTCATATTTACACTAATTTGCCTTAAAAAAATACTATCTGACCCGACCATACATTTTGTTTTTGTGTGTGTGTGTGTGTGTTTTTGAACCTGCATTCTTTAGCACGTATCCCTATTTCCTGAGGGTGGGGGGATCGAACTCGGCCAAACTACATTTAAATGAGGCCAAAGTTGAACTTTTCTACCTCGCGATTGGATCAGTGGCGTCAACACCCAACATCAGGACTCTTATTTTGAAAATCCAGACTCGCTCAGCCAATCCGATTTCAGCTTCAGCTATAACCGGAAGCAGGTGTTACGAAAACATTACAAGCGCGCCGTGACCGCCGGGATCAAGAGCGTGAATTTACAGGTAATTGTCTTTTTTCTTCCTTTATGCTGTAATTTCACAACGTCCAGTATCTCGTGTGTGTTTAAATAAAGGCTGGAAGAGTTTTTGTTTTTTTTTAAAGCCACGGTGCATTGGACGGAGTCATGTGACTTGATGTAGCAGGTTATACACCTGTCCGAGGGTTGTTGTTTTTTTTTTTTAATGTCACCTAACTCTACGCACGATGCTCTGCAGCGGTAGGAAAACGTCGGCGAGTCGATGTTCGTCTACCCCGAAGCAGCTGCTCGCCAGTCATGCTGAAGGCCGTGGGACAAGCTCTCTTCTCGAGTGGACTGCAGAATCCCAAGTTCACTGCGGAGGAGAGAGAGGTGAATGTTTTCCCCGATTACCTTGTTAGAAGAGAGAGAGAGAGAGAAACACGTTAAACCTTTGGACCGATGTTGATTGATTCTGTTCGTCACACTGTCTTGGGACGTTTGTTAAGCAAAAGTGTCAAACGTTGTAAGTTTCAGGTTCTCGGAGCTGATCGCCAACCCCCCCCCACCCTCTGCATTACTCTACCCCAAAAGATCACATAAGAAACAGACAAAAGATGGTAGATGTGTACCGGATCATTTGAAGACACGTGTTCTAAAGCATTCAAATTCCGTGTGAATGCAACAGGAAACAGTGAGGAAAACTAACCACCTGAGAATTGTTGTTGCTTTCATTTCATGACTGTCGAAGCAACTGAGAAAAGCTCTAATATTATGAGATCTCTACTTGTGGGAACAGCGATACTAATACCACGGACTCTGTGACATGGTTTTAAAAAATAAAATCCAGTGTCAGTGCAGCTCTGTGCAGAGTAATGTGGGCATTTCTTTTCACTATTTCCTGGCATGTTAGAGACTGAATTATTGATTATTCAAAAAAAAAAAAAACGCTCATGAGTTGCAGCCATAATGAGTGTGTGTGTGTGTGTGTGTGTCTGTGTTTTCCAGGGACACGACTATGAGATCCGCACCTACCATACCACCAAGTGGGTGAGCACCTCTCTGAGCGCGCTGCAGCTGGACGCGGCCGTGAACACGGGCTTCCGCAGGCTCTTCGGCTACATCCAAGGCAACAATCAAAACAGTGAGTCTGAACGACTCCGTCTCTAGAAGGCCGCCCGTAATATTCTTTGTTCTGCTGAGACTCTGTCTGACGAGTCGGAGAGGCAGTGAGGCTTTTAAGCACAGCTGTAAACTTGACTGAATAAAATGTAAACCTGGTTCAACAACGTCAGTCAAGTGAATGATGCTCGGACGCTGCAGAGTGAAGTTATGGATAACTTTAGGTCAAGACAAGGGAGGCGATGAATAAATGCAAGAGAAAGTTCTTGCTCAGCAGTTTTGTAACGGCAGTATTTATGGAAAAAGATACCTTATTGCTGTGGACTAGTGAGGCCTGCAGTGCGAGGAGTGTGTGATCTAGTGTTTAATCCGCCCAAACTGCCGCGGTTATCTGCCAAGCCATCTGTTCGGGCGTCGTCATGTGCTGAAGGTTTGATCTGCCACCTGACAACCGAGGGTTTGTTTAGAAAATGTCATATCCCTGCATCTTCTGCCAGCTGGTTAAACATTAAACCAATCCCAATCGGCACCATCATTTTGTTACAGAAACTACATTTGTGTGCATTTACGCTAGTCAGACCTGTGAGCTGCTGTTTTTCTCCTTCCAAAAAAAAATAAAATGCATCTGTTACTTTAGAGGTCAAAGTGGAGATGACGGCCCCTGTGACGTGCCGCGTCGACCCCGGAGCCGGCCCCGCGTGCGAATCCCAGTTCACTGTTTCCTTCTACATCCCAGAGGAACATCAGGAAAATCCGCCAGAGCCGAGCGACCCGGAGGTGTTTGTGGAAAACAGGAAAGAGTTCACAGCTTATGTCAGGTAGAGTAAAGCCCTAATCATTAACAGGTTATAAGATTCAGTCTTAATTCAAGCTGATAATATATAAAACTGTTCGATTTATCTGGATTAATTTCCCAGCCATTTATGATCATGTTTTTCCTCCTTTTTTTTTTTTGTCAAATCTTCCAACTGATTGTAGGTACCATAACAAAAAAGTAAATTTACACAGAGAAGTGATTTAAAATGAAGACGCGTTCTTCCTTCTCTCCCAGGACGTACGGCGGTTTCTCCAATGAGACCATGAAGCGCCAAGAGCTCCTGAAACTTCTGGAGAGCCTGCAGAGGGACGGCGCCCCGCACGTCGACGAGCCGTTCTACACGGCCGGGTACGACAGCCCCTTCAAGCTGACCAACCGCAGGAACGAGGTCTGGGTCCTGAAGAAGGAAGAGGCGCGGTAGAGAGCTTGAAAGCTCGCGCGGCGCCCAACCCACTGCGACGTAAAAGTACTTCGGTTTAGGGATGAACACTTTTCACACACACTTTGTCACACTAACGAGTACTGTTAAATACCCCTTTTTCCTTTTCGGACCGTGCGTCACTTTTGCTTTGAATGCTTTGACTAAAAGTAACTAGACTCATTGCAGGTCTGGAGCTCTAACAGGCCATCATTTTAACATCAATGAACCTTGAGGGAAAAAAGTGGCCACGGTGGGGCTATACTTCCAGCAGAGGGAGCCAGGTAGTCAGAAAACATTTCCCTCTTTTGGTGCATTTCATTAGGACAAAAACCACAAGTGCCTCTTTGCTTTTTTTTTTAATGAATGATTTGTTGGAATATACCTATTTTCCAGCCTTTGTTTGTGCACATTACTAATTTCTATTTATTCAGTTTTTCTTAAAGGTCAACAAAAATGATTAAAAAAAAAACCTATTTGTTTACACCTGTACCATAATGTAACAAAACCATCGCAAGATGTAAAAATAAAGCGTAAGTTAATATTTTAAAAATTGTCACAATGCAATACTCACGTGCCGGTATGTACATTTAAAGGCATTATTGGTCAATGTAACTATTTCTTCTGTCCATATTGGCTACAGAATGCTTCCTGATGCAGTGCCAACGTAAGAGACTGGGGAGGATGAGGGGATATGAGGCATTAACAGTCTGAGTTAGACAAATCAACTTGGCATTTTAGCAAAATTTGTTTTTCTAGTATGAAATTCCCTCTTTGTGTTGCTACTACACAGCAAGGAACAGCAGTCTGTGGAAAATACAAAAGAATATTGCACAAAAAAAACAGACATTTTAGTAATCTTGCTAAGATACACACTTGACCCACAAGTGAATCCTCATATTAGCTTCAGCTAACCGGTGGAATATACATTTGCACAATCTTTGTCCCCCACCATCACTTCCATTTGATTCATGTGCGAAAGCAAGCGATTCTCTCTACACGTCCAGTATGAACAGAGGGATCAGTGTCAGTGACTTTTAATGGACGCACAGGCACGCGAGCAGTGTTTTGACAGGGACTTGAACAAAACTGCGAACCGCGCTCGTGCTGGGAAGGTGGCTCCGCCCGACGAAATGTTGGTAAATCTCAGTTTATCCGATCGAACGCCTACGCTGCTGCCGCGGCTCTCATCACTGGCATCTCATCTTCCGGCATTTTCCTTGGCGGCAAACATTCCCCCCGACGAATTAATGAGTGTGTGTGGTTACAAGGCCGATTGGTTTAAGCTCTGATCTACCAACGTTTTTTGGGGCCTTGCTGGTTGTAAGGTATTGACAGAGTCACAGTTAGAAGCTAACAAACAACCTGAGTTTACCTGTTTTATCCGTGTCATCGTTTTAATCTGGATATTTTTAGCTCCTGATGTACAAGAAATTGTGTGTTATTAATCTTGAAGAAGGGATACCACATGGTTCTTGATAAGGGAAAGATGACATAAACACTGCATTGATATATGAATCTTGGGAAATATTACTTACTCATAAATGATAAAGAATGTTAAATTTAGTATCTCATCAATAATAAATCTAACTCATCAAATGATCGATTACTCTGATAATTTATTACCTCCATCTCCGTTGTGTAATTATGATTTGTCATATCCGCAGTAGATACCGTTCACAGCGTCGTCCACAATCTGATGGTCGTGACCTTTTGAGTCCAGTGAAATCCTTTGCCACAGTCGTCCCCCCCCCCGGTCATTGTCGGGTCCATGTCTGCTGAGTCATTCATTTTATTTGTGACAGGATCATGTTCAGACACTCAGCAGAAATGAAGTCTTTTTTTTTTTTTTTTTTAAATCCTCTGTACACTCGCCACCATTCGTCTGTTGTTCACGAGTCAGATCAATCTCAGTGGTTATCTGTTAGGGCGAACATTGCATTACTGTGAATAGTTAAGCAACGGAGATAAACTAATCTCCAAAGGGCATAAAGTTAAGTGAAACATTCCTTTCAACATTTGAAGCAAGATTATTGTAAGGTTTTTGTTGTGTAAAATTTTAGTGTGGGGGGGAAAAAAAGGAAAGGAGCACCATACAAAATTTTCCTCAGTTCGTAATGTAATTAAGAAATGGCAGTTAACAGGAACGGTGGAGGTCTGGAAAACCAAGAAAACCTTTAGAGAGAACGGCTCGTAGGTTTGCTAGAAAGGCAAATCAAAACCCCCGTTTGACTGCAGAAGACATTCAGGAGGTTTTGGCAGACTCTAGCAACACCTGCACAACTGTGACCTTCATGGAAGAGTCATCAGAAGAAAACCTTTACTGTGTAATCACCACAAAATTCAGCGTCAGAAGTTTGCAGAGGAACATCTAAACAAGTTAAGAGAACTTTTTGGCTGCAACGAACAAAGCTATGTTTGGAGAAAAAAGGTTGGCTTCTATAAATGGGGCCACGATCCTAAACAAACCTCAAAATCCACCATGGACTACCTCAAGAGGTACCAGCTTAAGGTTTTGCCATGGCCCTCATAGTCCCCCTATCCTAAACACCATTGAAAATCTGTGACCTCAAAAGAGCAGTGCATGCAAGACGGCCCAAGAATCTCCCAGAAATAGAAGCCTTTTGCAAGACGAATGGGTGAAAATCCCCCAAACAAGAACTGAAAGACTCTTCGCCGCTACAAAAAGGATTTACAAGCTGTGATACTTCCCAAAGGGGGTGGTAATAAGTACTGACCATGCAGGGGGCTCAAACTGTTGTTTTCGTTTTTTGTTATTCTGAAACTGTAAAAGATGGAAACATTACACTAATCTTGCTTAAGATATTAACATCTTAAACTTTATGCCCTTTGGAGATCAGTTCACCTGTTTCTTGCTTAACTTTTCACAGTAGCAGAACTTTTGACCAGGGGAGCTGAAACCTTTCCATGCCACCGTATATTTTACTCACTGTCACGGCAAAGAATACCAGCAAATCCTCCTGTTTCAGAAGCTGAAACCTGCAGGTGTTTGGCTTATTTGCTTGAAATAAAGCGTCCGGTCTAGACCTGCTCTACATGAAAGGTGCCCAGAGATAACCTCTGTTATGATTTGGCGCTATATAAATTAAATTGAATTGAATTGAAAAAATGACTCAGACGATTAAGGATTGTTGATTAATTCGCTTTCGATCAATTCACTGACCTACTGTTGCTGCTCTATTTAAGATTACAAATGATTAACTTGCAGACATTTGACACTGAACTTGAGGGAGGTGATCACAGCAGTGAATAATTTCACTGTCTTAATTTCTTAAGTCATATTATCTTTTTGTTGTAAAGCAGTTGCAAAGAAGGAATTCTGTACCTTGACGAATGCACAAAGTCTGTGGTTCCCAACCTGGGGGGTAGGGACAATCTTAGGGCGTTGAAAGGTAAATCTAAGGGATCGTAAATTGATAAAACTGGGAGGGGGGGGGGTTTAGATTTTTTCTAATCTTTGATTTATTTTTGAAATACTGGGAAGTTTTAAATCTGCAGGCCTCTAAAATTATCCAATGAAAAAAGTCAACCTGGGGTCAAAGGGTCAAAAATGGAAATTGATTCGCTTAAAAGGCAAAAATCTGACATTTAAGATGATTTAAGACAACTAGCAGCTCCTTTGTTGGCAAAAAATAAATTTACATGATCCTTTTCATAATGCATTGTTTTCACAGCTATCTTGATGATTTTCTGACACTAAAGCTTGTGAATGCAATTCTTCACTTCAGCTGACTGTCAAATCTTGGAAGTTGGAGCTTCCCTTAATGCATCAGCAAGGAAACGTTTTAGAACAGCCCCATATTCCCAACTGCATTTTCATGCAAAGATAATAGAACCTTTACAAAACCAAAGGTGACCAAAGGTTTGCTAGGATAGAAATGATAGACTTGTCTCGGGCATGTGTGGAGTCTCTGCAAGTTGATTTTTACAGCGTACTGACATGGAAAGATGTTTTTGTGGAAGAGAATTGATTTTACAATGGGTTGGTTGGTAATGTTAAAATGTTACTCGTCGTTGGGATCCAAAACATGTAAAGCTACGTGAACAGGTACTTTTCTATTTAGCACCAATGTGCCCTTAAGTTCAGAAGTGTAAATACTGTATTTTGCTTTTTACGACTGAATAATCGGAGCAGTGCCCGTTGACCAGGCGGAGTCATTCCACAAAGACTTTTCATGCATTAAATGCAGATGATACCTATTCTATTCCTGGCGTCTCAAGTCAACAGAGTGGATCTGCTTCATTTGTCACTAAATACATCTGTGTCTTGTAAGGGCTCTGCACAGAGGGTCTTGAATGTGAAGAGGGAAGGGGAAAGCATTGGAGTGTAAGTAGTGTGATTATGGTCGGGAGGAGTTTGTATCGATTTCTGTCTGACAGCCAGATGGACACAGTGTTGTCTGTGGAGCGTCAAAGGGGCAGGTAACTCTGCTGCGTCGGAGGTGGAGGGACTTGATTGAAAATACTGGAATGCCGTCAGTGCTCTTGGGAATGACCGCTCGACGCGCCGAGGGATTGGAATGGCAGCGCGGACCTGCGGCGACTGTCGATAGGTCGCACTGTACAGTCACGGCTGTTAAACCATGCAACAGTGGAAAGGTCTATTATGGGCTGAGCCTGTGATCCAGTGCGTCCTAATAGGATGTCGAGGAGGAGACATAACTGATGACCCCGCAGGGGGGTGGGGTAAACGATGGCCTGTGGAGCTTTTCCGGATGATGGACGAGTGTGGACGCCATGGCGATGGCGCTAATGAGGCGGTGGTTTGGGGTGTTGGGCTGGCAGATGGCCGTGAATCACTCAGAGGGAGAGGAAATGACACAGAGACCAGCTCTTTAAATATCACCGTGTTTTTTTTTTTTTTTTTTATTACACAGACATACACAAGAGCGTTAGCAGCCTGCCTTCAGCTCCACTCCCACTACTTCACAACGGCTTCTTCTCCTGTCCTCATGTCTTCTCACAAGCTCTCTGTGATTGAGATGTTCCCTGTCATGAGACAAGCCCGGGCCCCAAGTGCTCAATCATGGCCAGGCGGGAGCCGGGGGAGACACACTTTGGTCACAGGTGATTGAACCACAGGGTGCTATGGCCGTTAGGGGGTTATGAAGTCTCACGCCTGTCTCCTCAGTTTATGTTTTAAAAGAGACCACATTTACTCAGCTGTGAGCACCAGTGAGGGATTTGCATGACTCAAGATTGAGGGCGATAGAAGACTTAAGCATAAATATTTGACATCATTGCATTTTTGAAGCACCTTTTCAAAAGAAAGAAATGCCCTGGTGGGATCAGCGTAGTAGATGCGGCTCTTGTCCCTCCCTAACCCTTCTTCCCCGTGTCTCATCACCCTGCTTGTGGGCTCTGACCAGTTTACCATACTGCAACCCCGCCATGAGAAAATAAATAATCTACGAAAAGGAAACCACTCCCTTCCAGCAAACACAGGGCTTTAAAAAATGCACTAATTTTTTGAAAATAAGTCAAAATGTTACTTAAAACTCCTTTCTCTATGTATTTACATACAGAGCCATATAAAACTGCAAAGGGATAAATTTAGCAGAAAGGTCAACAGCGTCATAGAAATCATTTAAGCCCTAAAAGGATCGAGTAGGTCTCAGCAAACTTAACAATGGTTGGACCATATGCGTGGGGTGTTAGACAAGCGATCAGACTCTCAGATTGTGTTCACGTCAAGATTAACGGCCAGCTACACTTCATTCTTTTCAGCTCTTTGGTAACCAACATCACTAAAAGACCCGGACAGTAGAATAAGCTTTTCGTATAATGTCATTTCTGGCTTTACATTTATAGATTCGTCCTAAATTTCCAAACAGTCTTGACATCACTTGTTTATTAAAACAATCTTTAAAACATATGAACAAAGAAAAGACCTATGCACAGTGCATAACCTACAAACTAAAAGTTAATTAATAGAGGTTTTCTGAGTAGAGTAAATTTGCTGATTTTGGTCGAGCATTTGTTCCCCCAACCCATGTCCGCTTCCTGCCCATCACTGGGTGGCAGCACTGAGTCCTCCTTACTTTCTATGGACCTCAGCTCTGCAAACTGCACCGCTGAAACGCAAGAGCAGAGAGCAAAAAACCTGGCAATAGCCATAATGAGTTGTTCGGTGGAGCTGTCTGATGTACCACGTCCTCAAGTTCTTGCCACAACACAATGGGCTGTTAGAAGCCAACATTCCAGGGCCATGGCGCTCTTAGCACACTTTCCAGAGCCAACAGGAGAGGAGCAGAAGCTGAGAAGATTTACAAGGCGAGCATCTATCACGCCTTTACATTCTACTCTTTCCAACTGCCTAGCTACATAGCACCACAGCAGCACAGTTAAGCAAACAACTTGTGACTTTTCAATTCCTTCGATTCACCTTGTTTTGCCATCTGAACGGTTGTCCTCCGAAGAAACTAACCGGTTCCTGCATGTTAAGGACAAAAAAAGAAAGGAAAAAAAAAACAAACAAACTCAAAACACCAGGCATAAAAGAAACACTATTCTTTTAACACAAAGGGTGAGTCACCAAACGAAGGAGAGAATGAGAATCATGGGAGTCTTGAAAAGCTGCAGCACAACCAGTTCTCCACTTCAGACTAAGTTCAGCCCGGTCCATGATGGGGCGACCTCTGACCTCACATCAGAACCCGACACGTCCTCTCCCTCATAGGCAGTGCAGAGGGGGAGGGACTCAGGAAGGTGTCTCTAGAGGGCCTTCTGTTGGCTCCTCTTCCTGCCCCTTACCTAGTTACGATGAATGAGTTCAGCTCCCTGAATCGAAGGGGCAGTCCTTTCTCTTTAACTTCTGCTCTCTTCAGATAAAGTGCCATTGGAGTCTTTGAGCACAGGGAGCGTCTGGACTTCGGTTCCAGACAGACTTTCTGCAGTGTCTCCGTACTCGCTCTCAGCCAACTCCCCCTCACGCTCGCAGATAACTGTCATTGGGCTGCTGAGGATTCGGCTGCGTGCGTTGTACTTGCTGCTAGCAGCAGAGGGTGGTGTGCGAGAGCGCCCGTACTTTAGCCCGCTCATTGAAAACGACGACGACGTCGGCGAGGACAGAGCCAAGGCCTCATAGCGGCTCCACTCGTCTGTCGCCCGTTTGCCGCGGCCGGGGGAGGCGCAGGGGCTGTGTGGTGCCGTTGGGGAGGAGGGCGAAACAACAGGGGGGTCGAACGCTGAATCGGAGCGTGTTCGCTGAAAGCGAGGGTCAGTGGAGCGAAGCATCTCAGCAGCAGACATCCTGAAGCTGGTCTCAGAGCGGCTGCCCTTCTTGAGGAGAAGGGCCTTGAAGGTGTCGCTGCTGGTGGAGGACTTGCGGAGGTTGCGCTGGATGGAGCTCGTCTGCCGGGGCAGAGAGGACACCGTCCCTGGGGACATGCCTGTGGGGGTGAGGGGTGGAGACTGTGGTTGGTTCCCAGCCCGAGACTTGTCCTCCTCAGACTCCTTGCGACCCAGGACCTTGCGCTTCGACCTACGGAAGATGTAGATAACAAGATTAATGACATGCTTCTAAAAATTCTGCAGAGTGAGTCATTGCAAGCAGGGTTAATTCATTCGTAAAGAGTAAACTAATTTAAAGGCAAGTGAACGTTGATTTGACAGAGGAACACGTAGGAAATCAATTACAAGGAAGAAATGCAAGAGTTGGGGGCAGTTTTGTCAGGAAACCGGCACATCAAATCCAATTATTCAAATTAAAATTAGGCTGCAGCATATGGCATTTCATACATGTGAGCAGAAAGCTCAGCCTTGTGAATGTTTCTATGTGGTTGAAGCTAAAAGAAAAAAAACCAAAAAAAAAACCTACACTTAAAATACTTGGCCCACACGCCTCAAACCTTTGTCCCAAATTTGCCATATGTCGGCTCTGCCCCCAGCAGTCACGCGTCACAGCACAAATCTTAAAAAAGTCAAACAATAAGGAGCACGGAGTTGCGTGGACGCTCAAAAAAAGAGAGGGAGAGCAATGAGAAGAAGTCATACATTTTCCTTAAAGGAATCCAGTGAGTTTTTACAAGAGGAGGTGCAGATGCTGCAACTCTGCTGGAAAGCTCAGACGTGGCACAATGAAATTAATCGAAAACACAAACTGGGAGAAGTGCCCAAAGCAGTTTTAATCACGCGAGGACGATTCAGCCTCCTCTCAGCGGGGGATATCAGAATGGTCGACTGAACCACTCATCCTACACTGTCTATAACTCCTGCACCAAAGCATAGCAATAAAAGCTGCAACTGGCAGAATATGGGGGATTAGGGCTAGCAGGGAAACAGCCTTATTAATGTGTAGTACAGGGGGTTGCACTGTGGGATTACTGCAACTAATCCAAAGGTAGCATCACAGCGATGGCAGGAACAAGG
Organism: Xiphias gladius; assembly: GCF_016859285.1. Taxonomy (NCBI): domain Eukaryota; kingdom Metazoa; phylum Chordata; class Actinopteri; order Istiophoriformes; family Xiphiidae; genus Xiphias; species Xiphias gladius. The sequence goes on along the minus strand of NC_053403.1, from coordinate 12,857,879 downwards.
CTTGCTAATTAAAGGGAAGGCGCTACTTGCCACTTTGCACCTCTCTAGAAAGGATGCACCCACCCACTGCATGCCCCCTCTGCACAGGGGAGGAGAGAGGAGGAGACAGAAATGATTAAAGGCATGAAAAATACAGATTATGTCATACGGGAGAGCGATTTGATGCTAAACTTGAGGCATGAAGGACGCAGTGAGACAAAATCCTTAATCCTAAGATTAGATCTGTAGAAAGAAATTCTTCCATAGAGGACAAAAAGCCTGTAGAGAATATACTTCTGAAGGTCAAACGAGACGGTGGACTGGAGGATGTAAAGTGTTTGTGTTAGAATTTAAGTCCGCCTTCTGATTTAGACTGCAAAATGTGTGTCTGTGCCCTAAATTCATTCTCCATCTAGCGTCGTCCGCTGTGAGCTCGCCACATTAGCCCAACAGCATTACATAAGGCTTCTCACGTGCGCTCGCACACACACACACACACACACACACACACACACACACACACACACACACACACACACACACACACACCTGAATTCAGTCAACCAAGACGGCTCCATGCTGAACTCGCAGTGGCAAACACACAAATACAGTACAATAAGACCAAAAGGCGCACACAGACAACAGTGATACTAATCTGTTACAGAGGTAAACAAGGCTGCAAAATAAGACACAGCTCCGAGTACTCGATCGATTTCCCCTTGGCTGGATTACATTTGGTTTGGAGGATCTCCCTGCAGACAAGTTGTATTTTCTGCTGCCGCTGTGAAGGCATTTCATTCAAGGTTTTCATCATTCTCTGTTTTCCCAGAGAGAGAGAGAGAGAGAGAGAGAGAGAGAGAGGGGGAGAGAAGATAGGGCATGTGGAAGTGAAATGACAGGGTAAATTAAAAGGTACTGAGCAGGTGAGAGGAAACGTGTCAGAGGTGAAGAATTAGTGAAGGAAGGAGCAGTTAAACAACATCTGTGTGAGAAGTCGCTATCAAAAAATGATGAATCTGAAGGTTTGCGTTTCAAAGCACAGCAGCACATCCATGCTTTTGAATTTAAAAATGTTACTTGATAATCCATCTCTTAAAATTTCAAAACAATGTATCTAACTTCAAGCCATTCAAATGGATTTTAATTTAATGCCAGATATGATCTTAGAATCCCATCATCACTTCCCAATTTATTCTGTTATCCAGTTGCGAGGGGGGGATGAAGGAGTAAAACAAGTCCTAAACAAACACAGTTCGGCACTGAGGTTTACGCTGGCAGGCTTTTACAATCTTCAGGTCTAAACTGCACAATAAATCGCAACTGCACACATGACGTGGGCACCATAAATACACAGACAATCTGTTGCCTGCAGAAATAAAATCCCGTGAAATGAAATCCTGTGATGCTCGAGAACTCCGACTGCCGCTGCACGTGACCATGAAACAAACTGGCGGTCTGCATGAGAAATTTATGTGTGTGCTCCCTTTGAAGCACGGGAGCACGTATGCAATATATGTCAGATACCGCAGAGCAGAAACAGAGAGAGGAGAGAAAGAGAAAAAAACACAAGCTGGTCTCTCGGGTGGCTTCTAACCTAGATTAGGACCAGAGGGTGTTGAGTCGTTAAATAATGGATGAAGCAACAAGCCTTTTCTCCTGCTGAGAATGTGACTACACTAACACAGATGCCTTGATAAACATTTGACTACTGACTCATAGTGCTTCCTAATTTGTTCCCTCTACGTGGCCTTTTAAGTGGCCTGACTCAGGACAAAAAAAAAAAAAAAAAAAAGCCGCTCTTCTCCTGAGCTGGGAGACTCCAGAGAGCAGATGCTTGCGCTTGCAGATGGGACAGCGCCGGGTAAAGTTATGACTGAGAGGTGGAGGGCAGGAGGAGGAGGAGCTGGGGGGGGGGGGGTGGAGATGGAAAAAGAGAAATCATGGGTTGATGGTTTAAAGAAGGTGTGGGCTTGGAGTTCAGGGTGATACGTAGCTGTTTATGGGGGGGGGGGGTTATGCTTACAGAGAAAAAGGAAGGGAGGTCATGAGAAAAACAAATGAATAGAGAAAATGGAATTACAGAGTACTGGAGGAAATATAAACTAGCTCAGTGGAATAAATTATGTATCGGGACTTGAAGTGGGTGAGGAGCAAAGAAGTTGGCGTAGATGAAGGAGTGACACGAGCCGTAGAAGAGATGAGTCCATCATGGTACCTGTGAATGGCGGCAAAGAGGTCCTCAGTGGTTCTGGGCCGCGTGGGGGTCGGGGTCACCATGTTCTCCTCAGAGGCCCCGTTGGTAGACGGGGCCGGAGACGATTCAGCCGTACTGGAGTCGAACACCTCACCTGAGACAGAGAAACAAACAAGTTACATACACACACACAAAATTGTGCATACTTCAGGTAGCACAGGCTCATGAATCCAGCATCCTGTCGCATTAAGCTGGCAGGCAATGAAGTCATAAGTGGTATCAGGGAGGTACAGGACTGTCTTCTTACATTCTCTTTCTGTCTCTAAACGTCTTCTCCTTTCTTCTCATGTAGTTCAGCCTCTTTTCTCCTCCTCCTCCTTTCAACCTCCGCACTCACGCCTCTCCTCGACTGCCTGAGCCGCTGCAGGCAGTCTCACTATACGCTCTCCCCCTCCTCCCCTTACTAGATCTGCTCCCCTCCCCTTTGATACGACGGAGCCCCTCCCCCCTCTCCCTCCAACCATGAAAAGCATCTCTCCCCTGGGACACTTGACCCCTCCCTCTCAGACAGATATGGGAGCAGGACAGAAAGAGAGAGGGGCTGAGTAGGACAGACGGAGGATGAGAGATTAAGAAGAGAGAAGAGGAAAAAGAGAGAGGGGCGAAAATGGATATCTGGAAATAAGGATGGATGGAGGAGAGGGGTCGAGAGGACAGTAGAGGCTAAGAGGTGTGTGTGTGTGTGTGTGTGTGTGTGTGTGTGTGTGTGTGTGTTTTAGGGGAGGAATGCGGGACAAATGAAGGGACAGTAGCCACGAGATGTCTGCATATATAATGTAGAAGGATGAGTAGAAGAGAGTGAGTAAGAGAGGATGAATTCAAGAGGCAGCAGTACTGCTGTCCCAGTGATAAGCTGTCTCCCCCGCGCCATTTTCACAGTTTTCAAATCTTTAAAAGCTTGTGGTTTCAAGTGTGGCTCCTTTGCTTCGGAGGGCAAAATGCATTTCACAGCTGCCTGAGGTGCTGGCCGCACAGCTGGCGGGCAGCAGCGTTACTACTAACCACACGGGATTATGGTAATGGGCTTAACTAATCAGTAAATTAAGGATTTGACCGACACCGCTTAAAACTAGTGTTCAGTCTTCACAAAGTCTGTAGATTTCTAAATTTAACTTGGTGAAAAGTCTCACCTGTGTCGTCCTCCTTTGAGCTGATGGATCCAGTCGTGCTGCTTGTTCCATCTCCCTCCTCGTCTTCCTCTTCATGGGCCTCTCCATTGGTACACAGGTCATAGTCCAGACTTGTCTCCTGGCTAGCAGAAGCAGAGATATGGGACTCGTCCTGGATTTCTGTGGATGCTTCACTGCTCTCCGCTAATGGCTTAGAGCTCTCAAAAATCTCCCCCTCCTCCTGTTGCTCACTTTTCTTCTCTTTCTCCTCTTCCTTTGTCTGTCTTTGCAGAGCATCTACTTGGTCTTCTGTTTGGCACAGGCTGGTTATATCCTCTTGATGACCTGGAACCTGTTCATTGATTAGTTGGGGGCTAAATGGTAAGATAAAAGAGAATTTGGGTTTCTTGGAGACTGTCGGGGGCTTCTGTTTGACAGGGGAGCATTGGGAGCTCTGTGGGGGACCTGGCAGGGATTGCTGCCCTTCATCTGTTTCTTTTCCATTTAAGAGAAAGTAACTCAGATCCTCAGCTTTTCCATTTAAGACAGCACTGTCTGGTGTTTCATCTGTGATACTGCAGTCTAATGACAACTCTTCTAAGAGCTTTGACACAGGTGATGGTGAGGAATTACGCAAATCATCTTCTGGGGAGCTGTTAAATACGGGTAACACAGTGGGATGCTCCTGGGAATGAGATTTCTCCTGGGTCTGGGGCTTTAGACCCTGAAGGAGGTCCACCCCCGTTTCTTGAGCTTTGGTGTGGTCTGATTTGCTGTTAATCTCCTTTTCTGGCCGCTTGACTGAACGGAGCTGAACACTCTGTAGTGCAAACGGGGTGATCAGGGGCTTCTGTGACTTTGTGGGGCTGTTGGAATTAGCTGGTTTGGGAGCATCCTTCACTGACTTCACGAGAGATGGGGAGGAGGATGGAGGAACAATTGCTGGCAGTGGAGGAGGTGGAGGGGGCCCAAAGGAGGGCATAGGAGGGGGAGGCGGAGGGGGAGGACTGAAGCTCCCATTGAAGGATGAACTGGGGTGGATTAGCGTTTCAGGGGATGGAGGCGGAGGGAACTCTGGGGAAGTGGAGCAAGCAAGGAGTGGGCTCAGAGAAGTTCCCTGTGGAGTGGTTGGTAATGGGGGAGCTGGTGGAGGACTGGGGGAACCTGTGCTCAAACTTGGTGGAATAGCGGGAGGGAAGGATGGAGGTGGGCTTAGAGGGGTGTTGGGAGCCGAGGAGGAGGAGAGGGGCAGGGGTGGAGGAGGGCCTGAGCTCTTCAGTGAGTCTGAAGTGTTGGAGGAGAGGGAGGTGGAAGAGGAGGATATGGATACAGAGGAAAGGAGAGACGACTTCCTCTCCGGCACTTTGGGCTTGGGCCGGCTGCCCGAGGGAGACATGGACCTGATAAACGAGGGCACTGGGGTTCCAGCTGTGGGGGTGTTGGACTGGCTGGAGTAGCCACTAGATGGGGAGGTCAGTCTGTGCACCCTGTCTGGAGAGGAGGTCGACGTTTTGGGTTTCACCGCCACCCCTCCCTCCTGGCCTGGAGCACCGGGGGCCTGGCTGTTGCTGTGAATCTCACCTCCATTCTGTAGTTCTCCTGGGTGAGCCCCAGCTGTCATGTTATCTGTAGTCGGAGGGGTCTGCGCCCCCTGGTCTCCATGGTTACGAGGGTAGTCCATGTAATAACCCCAGGAATCAGCATAGTCTGAACGCAAGCTGCTGGTGTCACTGTGAGCTGGTGTCACATGGCATAGCGAGTATACGTTAGACACGCCGCCACAGTTTGCGTTAGCAACTAGTGATGCTGCAGAGCTTCCCGCACTGATGCTACTCTGACTGCGTGGCCGTAGCACCCAAGGGTCATCGTAGTCGCTGCTCGGGCTGTGAGAGGGTGAAGACGGTGAGGCGCCCTTTCCTTTACCTCCCCTCAGCCCCATTTGTAGGCTCTGCTGCAAACTGGCAATTAGAGTCTCATTAAGCATGGCGCTGCTTGGTTCGCTAGTACCACTGATGGCACTAACGCCTCCGAGGGGCTTTTTCGCAGCAGGCTTGCGTCTAAGAGAGTCTGTACGGGCTGGGGGTAGCGGAGGCTTCTTGGCCTTGCGAAGGGAGATGCTGCGGGATAGAGAGCGATCACTGTACAAGCTTCCAGAGTCTTCCTGATTGGTCATCTCGCGGCACTCGTACATGCTGTGCCTGGTGGCCCGTCCAGCCGCTGCCCCGTGCCCACTGCCATGGCTGCGAGAGCGCAGGCCGGAGTCCAGGTGCATGGAGGTGTAATATCCATCGTTGTCCTGGGAATAGAGAGAGCTGGAATCAGTAGTGGTCCTGGAGGAGAGATCCAGGCTGTTATACAGCTGGTTGATAGGAGTGGAGCAGCTGGAGGTCAGAGTGCGGTGAGGGACCACCGCGTTTTCTGGCGTGTCGTAGATCCACTGCTCCTCTGGCAGACAGGATGGAGGTGTGGGGGCCAAGGTGCTGTGGCTGTGTACGCTGCTGTCTGAGTGCCCTGACTCGCTAGCGGGTGCTGCAACGACCAGACCGCCGTCCTGTGATGTATGAGTGGGGGTAGATGTGGCCAAGGCTGGACAGGTGGAACTGTGGGTAAAGACTGTCGGACTGGAGATCAGAGGGTCAGTGTTGGAGGAGGAGGCCACACTGAGCGGTCGGGTGGGATAAACTGAGGCTGGGGAGTGGGGGAGCTGACCGGAGGTGCTGAGGGCAATGACCTCAGTGGAGCTAGACAGGGTGGCATTAGGAATAAGTGAGGTGGAATAGGAGGCGTGTGGGGAAACCACACAAGCTGGACCTCCACCCCACTCACTGGACTTGATCCCCCTCACCTCCTGAGACTTGGGCCTGGGCATGTTGCCTGTCCTTGGGGCATTTCTCATGTGGACCACTGTATCATCAACCTGAAGCTTTCCAATGTGCCTCTGCGGCGTAGTTTGCTCATCTGACTTGATGGGGGTGCTGCTATAGATGGGATCAGCGCTGAGGGACACCCTGGCGCCTTGTCGGGGCAGACTGTGGAAGCGGGAAGGGTCTCCGTTAAACTGATGTGGCAGCATCAAGATCCCAGAGCTGTCACTACTGGAGATGGATATACTTCCTGTTGAGGAGGAAGCAGAAATGCCAGCCATCTGAGCAGCAATTCCCTGTCCTCTCTGCGCCCGAATTCTTCTCATGGACGGGGGAACAATCTTCACTTCTTCTGTCTGGCAGCTTGAGTCTCTGGTCTCTGAACGTCGGAGCGTTGAGTTGACACTCCCAACTCGGCCCAAAGTGGAGTACTGTCCCGGGATGAACATGGAATGCGGCCGGAGGTCTCCGCCACGTCCTTTTGCCGCTGTAAAAAGAAAGACAGAGAATATGATAAATATGTGATTGATCAAGAGTAGCTCCTGTTTTCTCTTCTTGCTCCACTACCCTTCTTCTTCCCCTCTATAACTTCTTCAGCCACAATGCTTTCTGCTCTTCCGCTGGATTGTCAGATAAACTGGTCACAAGGAAGCTAATTAATTTGATTTGCTGCAACCCTGTCTCATGTGTTAATCATTTCTGTTCTTCATTAAGGAGGAAAGGATATGAGGGGAGACAGAGAGAGGGGAAAGAGACTCCCTACTATGCTTCCCCTGCTATTCTGGCTCTGGCTCAGTTTGATAGAAAAGCAAATAGTCTCCTGGGCTCCAGGATAGACAGCTGGTGAGGCATGAGACAGTCAACAAGCACATACATGGACACAAAATACACTTGCACAGTCATATGCACGCATACACAGTGTTGACATGGTCATGCACAGTCATAAAGGACAGAAGATACAGAATATGCAGATACAAAAGACACACAAAAATGCAGATATATGACCAAGGCACAAACACGTAACATACCGGCTAGTAAACAAACAATCTGAAGAATGTGCTGTAAAACAGGAGAGGATGTGTAGTGTGTCTCCCATCTGTGGTGGCTGTCCTGTTGATGCTCATATTCCCAAACATTCACACTCTAGCGTCCTTTCTTCTCTCTCTCCCCTTTCTCGCTCTCTCCAAACCACACATATACTCTCTTCCTCCTTTGCTAAGAGCTGAAGTGACAGCTTGGCTGCTGCTGCTGCTGCTGCTGCGATAGATTAAGCTGCAGGTCTACTTCGAAGGCAGCTCTAGAGCAAAGGGAGGGAGGGATGAAGCACTGGGACAATTACCCCGGCCCAGTAATCATGACATTCAGACGGTCGACAGTGGGGCACTAACCAGACTTTAAGGCTCTTTTCTTATCTGGTGACCTTATCGCACAGAGAAGTGACATTCTCCTTAAATACTGCTGTCATCCTGCAGCTGAGAGACGTGTAAATAAACATCAGCCATGCGGTGCCGTCAGCACAGCACAGTGTCAGCTTAGTGAGCTTAATGTTCACTTAACACCCAGCTCAGCTGAGTAACTATGGGTAAGAGACCTCTGAACCTTCATATTTGTAATTTACCCCTCATCCGTTCAGTGGGTTTGAGGATCATATGTTCTGAAAATGACGGGGGCAAAAGGAGAGGGCTGGGCAGCCTTTTAGGTGTCCATGATCAGGGGCCCACAGTCTCAAAATCAGTACATGTTGGTAAGTAAGAAACACATGGGACACATGCTAAGATTTTCAATTTGGCCCCAGGATTAAGGCACAGACACACACACACAATTAACACACAATTCACAAATGGGGGTGCACAAAGTTGACCTCAAAGGATTATGACACAATATGCATTTAAGTATGGCAAACCCTGTACTTAACTTCTTCTACATGACATGATTTTCCAACACTCAAAGTCTAAAAGGAGATTATAATATGGCAAAAGTTTCTAGACGAGGAAAAAGGGCAATATTAAAAACCACAGAACTACTAAAAAGGATTTTATAACTGGCTCCTGGCTTTGGATACAGTTAAACAGGGTGGAGGAGAGCAAATGAGGACACTTGGTGTGTATAACGGAAACAGGGAAAGACTCAACAGCTGCGGGGCCTTGATCCAACACTGTAGACTCTCATGTGTCATTTTCTCCCTCTCAATATGACATACTCAGAACAATACTGGTGGATTCAGGTCATTGTCCAGTCAATATATAGTTAAATCGATGAAAAACATGAAAGTAAGGTTACAGAAAGTAATGAAAGAAGAAGGGATGCTCGCCCAGAGTGTTGGTACAGGTCTGTGGACAGTAGAGGGCCATATAGCCCCACAGTGATCCATACCTAGCTCCTGGTTGACGTTGTCAGGCAGCCCTGATATAGTCTTTCTGCGTTTGACCTTCTTGGGCCGGCGGGACACGGTGTCAGTGTTAATGAGGGAGCGCCGGATGCTCGCCTGTCGGTCAAACACTGCCCCTGGTAGCCGGGAGGGCGAGAGCAAGGCAGGCGGACACACAGGCAAACAGCAGTCGGTTAGTCGGAAGGAACAAACTCAACAACATGCAGTGGTTTGTTTTGTTTTTTTTGAGTTGAACATGCAAATTTTAACAGGGAAGGAAACCTAAAGGGTCAATGCAACCAAATGACAAGAAACATTTTCTCACTCCATCTAGTTGTATCTAGCCATGCAGATAGTTTTGGTTTTATTTGCTCAGGTTTTGAGATACAAGTATTTTATGTTTTCTGATGCCATTCAAATACAATTGAGGTAACTGGAAACCTTGTTTGCAGTGCTCACAGGATGAAACAATTGTGTTATTTATAAAAATCAACACAATGCTTGTCTGTTACTTGGGATAATCCACAGAACACACCATGTACAGTTTTTATGGGTACGGTTTCTTCTGTAAAAAAATTGAAATAAAAAAGTAGTTCCACTGGAAACTACTGAAATGTAAAAATATATGTTTATTTTTATTTTTTTAAAGAATTGTTCGGTGCTGTGAGTATTTACAGAGCTAGATACTATTAGAGGTAAGTGAGAATTTTTTGTTTTTGTTTTTTTTGTTATTTGGGTGAACTGACCCTTTAAAGTGTTCAACCACCAGCCAAAGTATATAAAACTGAAAAGTCACCAGCCATTTCCACTCTTCTGCTAGCCAAGCCTTCATTTTTAGCTGTGAAGCGTTTTTTGGCTGATGGTTCAAATCCCAAACCTGAATATAAGTAACTGAGGTGTAAACATACATGTAAGATATGTGAGATGTAGAATACATGCAATTGTCGCACATGCACAGGACAGCTATGAGATGAAGCAAGCTCACAAGCCCCCCCCACACACACACACACACACACACACACACACACACACGTTCATTCCTCTCAATATCCTTAATCTCTGTCCAGTTATCCCTGAAGGAAGAGCAATATCTCACTATGAACTGCTCCCCTTTCTACTGTCTGGCTCGCTGGGGAAAGCCTGCAGGCGATAGGGGAAATAGAAAGTGATATGAGGGCAGACAGTGTCTATCACATTTCCCCTCAAAGTGACAGAAAAGTCCCTGATCTCCCTTTGTGTCTGCTTTACTCTCTCTTCCTCAGTAATGTCAAGTGACAGTAGATGAAGTCAACAGCGATTTACATGGAGTGGGACCAGATTAAGCACAGATTAGTGTCTAAAGGATGATGGCGTCGCAGTGATATTGGTCTTGACACCTGCGAAATTCAGCTGTTGATACTGAACTAACATTTTTGGAGTCTTAGCTTTGTTTTACACCTTATCCTCAAATGATACATGATGTGACCTAGCACATTTGAGTTTATATCTTATGAGTGAATCATAAGACAAGCTCCAATGTACTATATAAAAAAATAGAGCTAGCTAAATGAGATGTAATATTATATTATATTATATCATATAGGTATATACATATATATATACAATATATATATATATATATATATATATATATATATACATACATACATACATACATATATATATATATATATATGTGTGTGTGTGTAGGTTTACGTATATATGTATGTGTGTGTGAGTGTTAGAGACATGTTAACAAGGGAATTGTGTTGACGCGCTTTGCTGTGTACAAGTGTTTATCTGTCAAACGCCCTGTGATGTGACATAAAGTCAGTAAAAAGCCCTGCCCCTTGGATAAACTGTCACACAATTTTCACACACAAACACTTGCTCGCACACGCATGAAGGAAGGTGAAGGTCAGTCTCCGAGAAGCATGATGGAAAGGGAGAATATACAGAGAGGTGCAGGAAAGCAGGCAGACACCCATGACTAACACATACAGTTTTTTCCCCTCTGTGGATGACTGAGTACAGTAATTGATTAGTCTATATCCACTCAGCCACAGAGGGTTGATTAAAGGAACAGTCTGACAATTTTGCTTGTTGGCCTCATTCCCTTTTTTGCTGCCTTACTGGGAGTTAGGAACAATCAATGCAATCAAGACACAATATGTCCATGACTTTTTTTTTTGCCTTTCTTGGAAGCTAGCTGTCTCCTTCTGCTTCCAGTCTTTGTGTTAAACCAGGCCGAACATGCCATGGAGCTGTCTCTGTATTAAAACAGGTGAGGTTGTCCACCAATGAAATTCACAAGCGCCCAAAAGTTTTACGTCAGGCCAAACATTTCAAATTTTTTGTAGGTCAAAACATTGAATAAAGAAAACAGTTGAGGGTTTGCAAATTCCAATGCGCGGACAACCTCTACTCTTTTTTTGTTTGGCTGCTTTATTTCCTGCAACTGTAACAATTGGGTTTGGATCTGGATACTGTCACCCCCTTTTCTTTAATCCCTACATTAACCATGATCATCTAACTCTTGATGAGACAGACAATGAAAACATGTCAGAAAATTCCCTTAAGACAAACAAAACCAAATGTGTGATAGATGGTGAGAGGTTAATGTTAGAGTAGACACCGTGGATTGATGAGGCCAGACCAAACTTAATGTAGTTTGATATTTCTACATTTCTATTCAATATGGAACTAGAAGACCAGGACATGTGTTTTCCACTACCAACACCGATGGGGACTGATATCTACTCACTAGCGATTGAAATATGGACAACATGGTTAAATGAGTGAAGTTGTCAGGAGGTGTCCCTTACCTGTGACGTTGATGGCAACTATGTCTGTAGGCACGGCCTTGGCCGCCTGTCTCATCTTCTCCTCCGGGGTGGGGAGGTGTGTGGCCTTGTTCCATATCACCTGTCCGTCAACCTCAGAGCCCTCCCCCTCCTCGCCCCCTGCCTGCGGGGTCTGGGGCCTCATGGAGAGCTGGGATTTTTCGTCCTCCGCTGATGAAGCTGTGGACTGGACAAAAGAGAGGGAGAAGGGGTTATTGAGACGTAAAATATGAAGTAAGAGACAGGAGTGGGGAAAAGAGAGCGAAAAGGGAATGGAAAGAGAGTGGAGACAGACAGGTGGGGAAAAAGAGGGGAGAGGAGATGTAATAGAAACAAGAAATGAAAAAGAAGAAAAGTGACAGGTATTTGAGACAATATGGGAGGAGGGAAAGAGAGAAATGCAGAGAGGAAGAAAGAGAGACGAGACAGGAAAAAAGTGACAGAGGTGAGCGAGATGAAACATGATGGGGGGTAATGAAAGGCAATGGAAAACAAAGATTTAGCCGTATTTCCTTAGAGCACAGAACTGATGGTTAAAGGGAAAATGTCAACGTAAAATGTCAAAAGAATATAGGGAAAGGTGAGTGGGAATAGAATATTAGGGAACTTAATTGTCCAAAACCATGACTGACAAATTGTTCGGGATATGTTGCCACACACAAACAGACTTTTATATATTACACTGCTATGACCTTTAGAAACTTGTGGTGCTATAAATTTTTTTTTTTTTAAACAATCAATCAAACCCAAATGGAAACACATATATACACACTTAAACACACACAAAGACCGATCAGAGTAAAACGACAGCGTGGCTGGATATGGCAGGATAAAAGCAAGCAAGCAACAGCTAGGAGAAAAAGAGAGAATCACTCATGCATTAAACTGTGTTCACGCTCTAAGATTTCTTGATCGTAGTGTAGAATTTACTGCAGAGAAGAAACGGAAAACAATGTTTTAGTGCAGCATCAAGACTTGAAATTGAGCTGTTAAATCAACAGCATAACCTTAAGTTAATGCCTGAAAAAAATAACTAAAAATATTTTAATTTCCAATTCCTGAAGTCAATGTCAAGGTCAATCTGAGCTTAAACTCTTAAATGACATAAATTCTTAAATGTGAGTACACATCAGCTTAAAGTGAACCCAAATAATCCTGGAATGTTTCTGGTTAAGGATCAGTTTCAGGAGCAAAATCCTCAGTCTTCACTTTCACTGCATCACCAAAAGTTTTTCTGTTTGCATCTGAAACACCTTGAGCTCTCCCACCATGGGTAAAAAAAAAAAAAAAAACAAAAAGAACCCAAAAAAAGTGATTTTGTTGTTTCAGACAGTTTTTCCAGCATAGACCAAATGTAACACCGGCAATCAGCCCCTTCGACTACTGTTTATCCGGACAATCCAAACCATCATACAGACCACGCATGGACAGATGGGTAAACAAGTGGGAGGCAACAGAGGGGTGAGGAGAGGGAAGAATGTTGGGAAAAAACCCTCAGTGATACAGAGTCTGGTGGTAAGCATGGCTTGTTCTTTTGCATCATTGTGGCTCAACCAGGAGCCCTGTTTTTCCTTTCAAAGCTGCTGTCAGGCAAAGTTAGGCTCACTGGCCTCAGGACAACAGGAAATGACGGGGGAAGAGAGAGGAAGGGGAACAAACAGAGGAAGAGAGGACGGGGGAAGGAAGGCAGAGAGGAAGAGGACTGGCTGGGGCTGAGGGGAGAAGAGAGGAGGTGAGTGTGCAGAAAGTACAAACAGATAACGAGAGATGAGAGTTGACAGTTTAGAAAGACAACGGCATGTTACAGAGGTCAGGGGTCGGGGCAGGCATGAAATGAGGGGCTGAAACCGAGGGGCTCCGGGGGACAAAGGAGACCCAGAGAACAGTGAAAGAACCCCTGACCCATTCGGGACCTCAAATATCACGTGTGAATGTTTGTGTGCGAGACATGAAAATGAGGAGAGGAGGAGGAGGAGGCATATCGGGCTGTCAAACCATCTACACTTCACTTCACAATAATGGTCTGCCAGACAAAGGAGCAAAAAATAATAGTTTTTGTCTCTGATTCATTTTCTTGTTATTTTCTAACCCTGTCTGCTTTCTTCATCTCTGTCTCTCTCTCTCTCTCTCTCTCTCTCTGTCTCTCTCCAGCCATCGCCCTCCCATTAAATTACTGTACTGTGACATTAGACAAACATCAGGCCCACCCACAGAAGAGACACGTATACTGGAATAACAACAAAAGTGAGCAAGTGTTTATTTTCTCTATACATGTTTAGCTCCGCCTGAAAAATTAGGAAGAGGCAGTGAAGGAGAAAAAATAAAAAACCGAATGAGTTGAACATTCAATTCAACTCTACTTTTTCATGAAATAGCGACTGTTAAATTAGTTCTGGGTCTTAATGTTCCACTGATCCCAATCAAATATCCCACAATCTGATTTTACCGATTATCATAATGTGGAAGAAGTTTAGTGGCTAAAACTTGGCTAAAATCCTTTGTAATTAAAACTGAACTGGACCTATACCTCTTAAAACCATAGGGTTGATATTATTTTACAAATCAGAAAGTCAAAATGGGAGAGGAGACAGAGCTAAAGCTGAAAAGTAGCCGTCAAGAGATTGAGGTTCAGAGAAAATGTGTTATTTCCATTTACAACCACTAGAGGGCAGGCTGATACTATTTAAATCACTGGAGGTGAGTTGCCATGCTGCTGAATCAGCACGTGGCTGCGCATGCAGCGCCACTGAATGTAATACCTAGACAGCTGTGTGCTTATGTTAAGTATTTATATGTATTTAGTTGTTTTTATACACGCGCTGTGCAAAACAATACCTTCTTGTCATTTTCATCATCCTCATCATCTTGCAGGCTGCTGGTGGACTGAATTGGGTCTGAAAAGGTAGGACCCTGGGAGTAGTACTGGGAGCTCCGGAAACCATCTTTCCTCAGCTTGTCGCATTCTGGAGACAGACAGAGAACAAGAAACGTGTTACAGACAAAACAGAGATTTGATAGCTATGATTTTGGGCTCAAACTGGATTTAATAGGTAGCCATTATGAACACAAGTCTCTATTTGATAAGATTTTGTCATGAGACAGCCCATCTGAGAACACAGCTTTTGAAGACTGTGATACAGAACAATTTTTACCATTTGGAGAAACAAACATATTATCAGAAGTCAATTAATCATACAACCTCATTATGTACTTTGCCCTTTGACTATTTCAACACACCCAAGGATCACTACAAACGCCTGCTCTACCGATCTCAAGGAATGCACTACGTACATCGCACACACAGGCTAATTTGTGGATAAAGTACTCAGAATAAATCGGCCAATAATAATGCTGAAAAAATGATGTGTGAAATATTTTTTAAGACATAGCTGTGTAACAAGTATTCACTTTACAAGATATAGAGTACGGTTTTGTGTGTGTGTGTGTGTGTGTGTGTGTGTGTGTGTGTGTGTGTGTGTGTGTGTGTGTGTGTGGGTCGGTCGGTCATGGGAGTGCAGTCCCGGTTGGGCGCTGCCAAGTGCTGCTCACACCTCCTCTCGTCACCACCTGCTGTTATGTGGTTGTGATGCATGTGTGTGTGTGTGTGTGTGTGTGATAAGACGAGAGTTTATAAATGAATGTGTATGTGTCTGAAACCAGAGGAGGGGGTATCAGTTTCAGTCTGTCACACACAGATGGCAGAACTGTCCCCCTCTCCTCTATCCCCCCTTTCTCCCGGGGCATTTAGCACATCATCTCCCTCGTTCACTCTCCGCTAATATATCTGATAGTGTGTCCTTTCTCTAGAGTTTTAACAGCTAATTATATTAGCAGTGTTACTTCTGAAGCACCAACTAAAACACACAGCGGTGAATTCTCTCTGCTTTTAATGGAGCCTGTAGCCTGCAGGATAAAGAAGCCTGACAACCCGTGAGGGGAAACCTTACATGTATCCATTTAAATGAAGCAGATAAGCATGCATGAGTCTTTTTTGTGTTTCCTTATGTGTCATTCATACAAATGTAAAAACCCTCCTGGCCAGTCTTTTATCCCTCATCTTGGGTATTTATTCGGTATGCGATGCACAACCAAAACCGCTTTCGGTGAATTACATATGTGCACCGAAGCACACGCACATCACTTGAGCCTAGCACCTCAACGATGCAGCTTTTGATCCCTTTTATGTGCCATTTATCTCCATAGTTAATTACAGCCCATCTCTACGGAGAGACACACCAGCGCATGTATAATACTGTCAGTTAATGGGTCCTAATGGGGTTGGCAGACATAGCTACTGTAACAACAAACTGATGTGGCAGCGGTGTGGAAGAAGGGATCTGGAAAGCATGATGATAATGAGGATGAGGACGGGGAGCGGAGCTGTTAAGATGATTGGTCTTGCATGATCGGGGACGGTTGATAAAAGAAATAAGCTCTGATGAGCTGAGAGCTGCCTGTTGCTAGGCAGAACTGAAGGGAGGGGTAAGCCAGGGAGGAGAGGCAGAAAGAATGAATGACGCTGTGCATAAAAATAACAGAATTATATGAACAGGGTGTAATGTATCTATATCTGTATTCGTGCTCTGAACAGACACCGGAAATGCACATAAGATAGTCACTGAAATGGTGGTGCAATGTAATGTTAAAAGTGAAACACTGCACCTATTTGGAGCCTGAGTAAGCTGTCATAAACCACAAAAAATATTTTTCAAACATAATTTGATCCTGGTTATGTGTCCGCCACTTAGCAGGGAACCTATGAACTTGTATGTCTCTTCCTTGGTGTTCAAGCCAGCACATATCAGCATTTCTTGTGCAACTTTTCTTTAAGTTAGTCAACTTAATTTTCAATGCTACACATGAGGCCGATGATGATGATTATACTGGTGAATTGTCTCCAATTCTCGGTCAGACTTAACTTGGATTCAGAGGGCAGTATAAAAATATTTCTTTTATTCAGAGCCTTCCGGCATAAATTAACAATGTCAAATAAAATAGTGCCCCCTAGTTATCACTGGAATTACATCATTGATTAAACTTGTGGACATTTCTTGGGATATTATACAATAATCATACGTCTGTTATGTAACTTCCCTGATGTATTTCGACCTGCTGGCACGTTCTCTGTTACTCATGAGCTGCCTGCAAAACCTTTGGTGCTAAACACAAGCTTAAACCCCACGTGAGTGTGTGAGAGGAACAAAGAGCGTGCACGTTGCCATCTGACTGGTTATTGATTATTCTGCTTTGCAGAGCAGAAAGCAGACTCATGTACCTCGCAATGGTCATGCTGTGGGCACTGAATTTAATGACTCGTTACATGTAAAAGAGTCTATTATTCATAAGTAAATCACTGACGTTTAATTGCCTCAGAGATAGCTGTATCACTGTAATTGGAGATAATGTTAAATAAAACTGTCATTACTATTAAAGGACTAAATTTATATCCCTAAGGTTGGGCTCTAACTAGGTGTGTCACCCCCACTCTCAGCTTCCTGGGAGTGGAGCAGGAATTTAAGAGCTAAAACACACGTCAAGACTCCAATGGAAAGCACAGGTGCTCCCATTGGACACCTGTTGGCTTTCAGTTAGAACCCCTGGGGCTGGGTGGTGATGACAGGATGCAGGGAAGGTGACAGGATGGGGGGGGTTGCATTACTCCCACCTTCCAGGTGGTGTTTATATGTTTGCGTACCTAGCAACATCAATATTATAGGAAGTAATATGCAACAGCAAACAGCACAGGGGTTAAACAATGGGAAAGACAAAGAAAACCTCCTGTGTGTGTGTCTGTGTGTGTGTGCATGAGTGTGTGTGTGTGTGTGTGTGTGTGTGTGTGTGTGTGTGAGTGCGTGGGTGGGTGTTTGAGCAGGTGACTAAGGCTTTTGCCTCTTCCCCATTTATCTCTCTTTCTCCCTTTATCTCAGTGTCTTTTTTATCTGCTGACACACAAGGCCAGCCCAGCACGTAAACAACAAGCCTTTTACTGTAACACACACACACACACACACACACACACACACACCCTTCTAGGCCTTTTCTCATACCTTCCTCTCAAATCCTTATCTGAGAAATGGGTGAAAATGCAAAACAGGTGCCAGTATTTACTGGTATTCCCACTTCCTGTTATGGGAAAGTTGCAAGTTGTTGTGACTTGTATCCCCATGTTTGTTTGACAACAAGGCTGTATCTATTCTCGTCTAAGTGTACTGGACAAACAGGAAGAAGAGGATCTCACACTGTCGTGTTGTTGGCTAAAGACAAATTACGAGTTCAGACATTTTTACAGTGCTGTGGACAAACATTTTATGCCGGGGTTTTCACCTTGATGCCAGGACTTCGCAGTGACTGGTGTGATGGTATCTAGCAACATTCCCACGAGTGATATTTGTCAGTGTGTACATTTTGGTTGATTCGCCTGATAGGGAAATTCTGGGATTTGACCCCTGGGATTTGAACTAGAATTTCACTGAAACACTTGAACACTTGAGTTGTAGCGATTAGTGGATTTGGTCCGGTTTGATAATCGATTAATCGTCACTGTCACTTGTCAACAAAAAATAAACTTGGGCATTTGGATTGGATTGGATTTGCATTCTGGGAAATTGTAATGGACATTTTCCCCACTATCTGACATTATGTAGACCAAGTAATGAATCCATCAATCCCAAAAATGATCTGTAGATTAACTGATAATGAAAACCAAATTGTATACTGACCCTTTTTTAAGCAGGGTTTGAAACCATAAATAAACTAAACAAAAAATGATTTGAATTCCTCTATGTAACCAACAGATATATATATTTTTTTTTACAGATGATTAGACTAGGGCTGTAAAACAGTCAACATGTACGAAGTGGCTAATAAATTCTCAAGCTGTGGACTGCTGGCTAAGGATGTGTGGTTTCACTCCTAATGTTGTTAATATTCATCAAACACAGGGAACACCTTCTCGCAGCGCCTTCCAATTGATTCCTCTAACCCTGATGTTTTCTGTGGTCATGCTGGATCCTGTTTAAGTTTGGTTAGTGGTCCGTTTTGAATGATCCTTACCTCGCAGGGCGGTCTTGAGGTTGACTTTGGCCTGACGGTGCAGGTCTTCTACGCAGGGTGGCCTGTTGCCTGGTAGGAAGACGTTCTCCTGCTGGTGCCACGGAGCCGTGTAATGAACTGTCCACTTGCTCTCCTCATCCAGGTTAGACACCGCTGCAGAGACACACAGAGCAGGTTATGGAAATTAGTTTTATCTTACGTTATCTTTCAAACTTTATTGACCGTAGTGGATCCCCTGAAGGATACTTTTCTGCATCATTCATCTTCTACAGAACACTATTGTTGTCAAATTTAAAAAAAAAAATGGATCGGAGAATGTCCTCTCCAAGTAGAACTGGCTTTAGAAAGGGTTTGTTTATATTTGTAGAGGAAAGGGGAAGGGGAAGGAGAGCGAGGTGCTTTGTATCGAGGTGTCAGTCTCCACACCAACAGCATGACACTTATCTGAGACATTGCTCAGTTAGTAGGCCACACACCTCAGAGGGAGAGCGACAAACTTACTGAAACAACTTGGAGGGAAACACTGACCAGAAGATATCAAGCAGGGTACCTTATTCTTATTAAGGCAGAGTAAGTCCATTTAAAAAACAGTAAATCTTTGTGACAACACTTCTAACAAGAAACAAAGCTGTTTGTCATTGTATACGCGTTCTATATACAGTACATTAAATATCTCAGTAGCACTCATTCAGTGGGTTTAACCTCAAGCTAGATCTTAACACCATTCAAAGTCAGGTGACACATCACGGAACACAACATACACAACTAGTTAAGTTGAATGAAATCCCACGAAACGGAGAAAATTACACATTTTATCTCATTCTTTATAACTTTTTTAATTCCTAGAGCACTTCTCTCAACCAGGCATGATTGATTAAGTAATAAGTATAAATAAGGGTTTATTCTCATGTGGCATTTGTAAGCCGCTGTAGTAAATGGCTGAGATTCTAATATCAATTTATTACAACACACACACCACCCAAAATTAAGGCTTACCAAGTGAGCGAATCCAAGCCAAAGTTGGTGATCGTGGATTTAGTACTATTTCCATTTAAACAGCCGAAAGTTAGTCAAGGCCGCTATCTGTGTGTGTCTGTCGTGACCAAAACAACATGTCCATCTGCCTGGTAGAGAGGGAGAAGTCTGGAGGAACCAGGAGGAAGGGGATGGGTCATGAAAAAGGGTTGGGAGTGTGTGGAGTGTTTTTGTTTGAGGGTTTTTTCACAGGTGCTAATGAGCCATAGTAGAATGCATGCCGAGTGTGTGTGTCGGGGGAGGACGGAAGCCTCCGAGGTAGAGGTAACAGGGTGCGGGCGTACGACTGCAAATTAGTCGGTGGGGAAAGTGTGATACAATGTGTAATTGCTTTGATTCCCAAAAAACTCCTGACAGGCTTCAACAATGAGCATTTTAAAAAGCCCTTAAGTGATCAGTCCAACTTTACTTATATGTGACCATAAGAGGTCTGCAACCTAATGAGTACAGCAATGTTGATCATAGTTTTATAGATGGATTTATAGGGGACAGTGCAGTGTGCAATTTCCTGCCGCTGCTGGTAACTAATAGCACCTTAATGTCTGCCTCTACCGTTTCTTTGAGGAATGGGCGGCTATTAATTGCTTCTCCAGCTGAGAAGAGGGGGCATTGTGTTTATTCATGTTCCTCCTCACTCCGTCACCAAACACTTTCTTGAGTTTTTTCTTCCATCATCATTCTATCTCTGCTCTCTCCTTTTTCACTTCTGCCACTACTCTGAAATGTCCCATTTGCATTTGCTGCATGCTGAGTCTCGTAAGACTACAAATACCACACATAGACAGCAAGCCGGGTTCAAACAGTGCTTGTTTGCTTGACACTATTACAACACAATATGGGTGAGGTGTACCACCTCAGGCAATACGACTGTAGCATATGTTCGTGACTGATTGGTAGCCATCTCAATTGAATCAACCTCTTTAGGGCTGCAATAAACGTTTATTTTCTCTATTAACTAATCTGCAGATTATGTTTTTGGATTAATTGTTAATGGTGTATTATATGCCAAAAAAAACCCAAAGGTCACTGTGGTCTACCCATGTCGTTACACATGCTGTCTTGTGCTGGCACTGGTCAGAATAATCAATCAAAAACATCATGAGGCAAAACTTGCCTGACAACAAGTTTGGACTGGAGATCTGCACAAGACCAACACACAAGGCTACACATACCACATTACCACAAACCCCACTTACACACGGTTTAGTCGTAGCAGTATATGATAACGTTAGGCTTGCAGCAGGTTTGAATCCACCTCAAAATAAGGGCATATCACAATATGCCCTTGAGCAAGGCACAGCCATGCCCAGCTTCTGTATGAATAAGAGCACACCCTTAAATCCTTTGACTGGCCAAATAAGGACTATAAATACTCAATTTCTTTCAAACCCAATTTTAAATTTTCTTGCTCTCTCACACTCACTCAGCACAGGTAGCCCTCCCCCACCCCCCATTTCTGACTATGGGGTTTGAATAGACCTCAGTCAGGCTATAGGCAGACCAAGGACATGGGGACTATGGACACAAAGCCTGTATTGTCCTTCTGCATCAGGCTCCACATCAGGCCTTTCAGTGCCACAATACCCCCTAGCCCCTCATCTCACTCACACTCTCTCTCACAAACACACACACACACACACACACACACACACACACACACACACACACACACACACACACACAGGACTATGGCGCGAAAGTCTTTCAGAAGCCCCCTAATCCCTGTCAATTGACATCTCAGCTCTCCCTAGGCCCATTAACAAACACAGACTGAGGGCAAACAGGCCACTGAGAACTCGGAAAGATACAAACAACCCACAAGGTGCATTAGAGATAAAAATGAAAAAGGCTGCATACAGTAATCACTGGAAAAAACATCTGCAAGCGCACATATGAATGCCGTGGGTATTATCTGTAATGATTAATAACAGTGATCAGACTGTATTGACAGTATCTATGTTAATCGTGAACTGGGTCCCTAGTCCCCCCAACCAACATTAAGTATTAACTATCATGCATAATACAACTTTCTGTGTTTCATAAGGGTCAACATGACCTCGGTTCAGGTTAGTTTTTTAAATATATACCATTCATTATTCCTATACAAAGAAAGATTTGGTCAGTTGTGGCCCACAAAGAAAATTATGCTCCTCAAAAGGGATAAAAATGTGTAAAATCCTCACAATTAAGAGTTAATTTGAGGAAATAAGCCTCTTTACAGGCTCTCTTGATCATGTAAAATCTGAAAACAAACTGTTTTCTACCTGTCACATTTTAAATGGTACAATATAGACAATGTCCCCTGAAAGACCAATCTTAACCTTAGACCAAGAAAAGCTTCGATCCCTTGGTGACATGGACTAATTGATCCAAACTGACACCCACTGAAAGCGAGTAGTGCTCAGTTAGGCGTTTACAGTACATCCTCCTGCAAAATAAAAGCACCGGACTGCAGTGGAGCGCCAAGGTGCTCAACTGAGGAGCAAAGTGCAGGCCTGTGCAAGATGGCAAGATAAGAAGTACAGAAACGCTGAGCTAATGATTAACATCACCACCTCAGCCTTGACTTCAACACGCATACACACACAGGCTATAAATATACCTGAGATTAGATTTTGCACAAACAGCTTGCCCTGCATCAAACAGAACTTCCTTACTTGCCTAATACACAGCCCTTGATTAAATAATAACCTTGGAGCATTAACAAATCCTCTTAGCCTTCATCGTACAGAGAGATAGTATAGCTTCCTTTAATACCAAGCTCAGGTTGGCTAAAAAAACTTTATACCTAAATAAAGTAGTTGTGATTTTAAGTGCCTCCAGCTGCCACCTTTACAAATGCTGCCGGGGCATTTACTGCTAATAGTTGTCAGCTCTGTGAAGTCTTGGCCCAGTCGTTACCTGGTAACAGGGTGAAACAGAGGGTTGTGTCTAGGCTCAGCAGAGGCAGCAGAGGAGGTAGTACACCCACAGGAAACTATTAGTTGTAATGTATAATTATTTACATATCATTAAGGCTGCTATAGTTCCACTTTTGATACAGAAAAAGCCTTAATGAGGTGATGAAATTGGTTAGTTAAAATAGCGGAAACAAATTGAAAGCTGTAGGAAAATTCAAGCACTCACACCCCTTATATTATCCCTGTCAAAATGATGCAAAACAAGACTGGGAAACTAATTCAGTGTTAATTCTAACTAACTGCTGTTCACTTGTTCTAGTTTTAATGTGGGAAAATATGTCCAAACCACTTAAAACACACATTATTAAACAGCAATGAACAGAAGTAAAAATACCTTACCCTTCCTTTTGAAGTATTTAATCACAGATTTTAACGAGGTCCCAATAAACACCATTATTCCCGTTGAGTGTTTGCGTCTCTCACTTGAAAAACAAGTGCCCTAATGAGGCACAATATCCAGGGAATAAGACAGAAGACGGGACGACGGAGTGCTGGCGCTGGCTCTCCTCCGCTCACATTCTCACTACCCGGCTGAGAGTGTGTGAGCGTCTACTACGCTGACAATGAGCCTCTACTCCTATCTGTCTTTCTAAACACACACACACACACACACACACACACACACACACACACACACACACATACACACGGTCCACCACTCCCCCCATCACCACCACCACCACCACTCCTCCCTTAGGCAGTCCAGTCCTCAGAGAGAGAGAGAGACACACACACACACAGCGGGAGGGGTGTAGGACCGGCCCCTCTGTTCCTCTGTGCTTTGGTTACCAAGGAGTTCTGGCTGCCTCTCCCTTTATTTCTCATCATCAGTCGTTCTCTCTCTCCGTCTTTCTCTCTCTCTACACTCCTTTTCTTCAGAGTATAGCTGCAAGTTAAACCTGCGTTATCAGAACAAACAGGCACACTTGTGCTATTTTGCTACGAGTGTCGATTCTCATTTCATTCCATAGCTCTCTCTCGCTTTCTTTTCCTTACTTTCTACCCTGCTCTGCTCTTGGAAAAGTAATCAGTGCACTGCCTCTTTCACTGCCACGACTGGCTCATCTGGGGAATAGTTATGCATCTAATTAAACTATCAGCCACCCCTACAGGAGCACCTTGTACATCCATGTGAGAAAAAAAAATCTTTGAGCTCTTCACAAGGTATTCTCGGGAGGATGTAGATTCAACCTGCATGAAAAGTGTAATGCAAACAGGAAAAATCATTACACACAATACATCACACTAATGCACAGACAGTTAACTACCTCTGATCTCATTTTGCACCATTTTATGTTTTGTAAAACACCATAACTGAAGAGGACTAGAAAGATTAATTCCAGGTTTTCAGCTTTCTAAGGTGTCTAACAACCAGAAAATGGATTATGCTTTTTATCTCTCTATAAATCTCCTTTTTGACTTTTCTCTGGATGATTTCTATCAACCCTTCTTCCTCTGTCTGATCATTCCCAGCCTGCTGTGTGTGCACATGGCCACCGAATCTGTGCCACATGAATATAGATCACATACAATCCTCCCATTGTCCAGTCCACTCACAATCAAGCAAATACACACACACACACACACACACACACACACACACACACACACACACACACACACACACACACACACACACACACACACACACCAGCACCCACCCATTCAAAGACACACAAACACACACACGCTCGCGCAAACTTGTAAGTGCAGGAAAGCCCCTCCCACCATATTTCTTTTCAGCCCAAATGGTGGTGGGGGGGATGGGGTGGGGTGGGGTAAAATAAGAGCCTGAATGGGAGTGCAAATGATCCTTGAATTTGTGGAGTAAAAGGGATTTCCCCCCCCCCCCCAGACCTTGCTCATCTAAATCTTTCAGTTCCGTCTCCGAGGTGCTGTTTGGATTTGTCCGTGTGTATATTGTGTTTAGTAACATTCACTTTTTATGTCTACTGTATGCTGTTAAGTGTTTGTTTGCAGTATTCATTGGGCACTCTTCTTCTTGAGTTACGAAGCTCTGAATGTGGGCAATATGTCTCTGTAAATGTCATGTGCTTCCTGAGAGTCAACCTGTGTTTGACCTTTTCATAAATCGCTGCCATTTTCGGTTCAGAACTTTCCATCAGCTTTTACAAAGACATAGGTCCATACACTTCCCTGCTACACTGTAGACTTATACCAGATGTCCAGTTCATCACTGAAATGTCGCTGAAATTTTTAAACCAGAGATTCAACAAAGCAGGTGCCACGAAGTGTTGTTATTTTATAGGATTTTTTTTAATTTTTATTAGTTCACCCTATTAAATGGTAAATGGACTGCACTTATATAGCGCGGTGCACCTATCGACCACCTAAAGCGCTTTACATTACATGCTGCATTCACCCATTTGCACACAAATTCATTCACACACACACACACTCACACATACTCATGGTAGGGGTTCAGTATCTTGCCCAAGAAAACTTTGACATGTGGAGCGGAGGAGCCAGGGCTCGAACCACCAATCTTTCAGTTGGTGGATGACTCGCTCTACCTCCTGAGCCATAACCACCCCTATTAAAATGTTTATGTATAACCTACAATTTAGAGTAATATTCAAGCACGTCTGTCAGTAAAATTTAGGTTTTTACATGTCACCACCATCCTACAGTACTTATAAAAACCAAATATGAAACCACCATTTCATATTAAAGTTGAGCACTGTTAGACACTTTAAACTAGTACCAAAACAATTAGCCATTTAATCATCATCATCATAACAACATGAATGGTCATTGAAGGTATTTCTCAAGCAAAAAAGGAAAATATTTACTGTGTTCAGGTCCCCAAATGTTAAGACCTTCTACTTTTCTCTGTTTTATATCATTGTAACATTCTGGACAGTTTGTCAGATAAAATAACCAATATGAAGACGTCACCTTGGGCTCTGGGAAATTTTGGGTGGTGTTTTTCAATATGTTTTTTGACATTCTATAAACTAAACAATTATTTGATTAATAAAATACAATTATCTGCAGGTTAAGCAATAATTAAATGATCTTTAGTTGCAGCACTACTTTAAACCCAGGTTAGGAACAATATTGACCCATTCAAGTCGGCAGTGGAGTCGGTGTGAAAAGGTTGAACCAAAGTCCTTCTCCACGTGTCCAACTTTTTTCATTTCTCCATGTTTTGTCAGTAGCTTCTGTTTGGCTCGTATCGTACCGTTTGACACGCGTGCAGTATTAGGATAATTGATGCCGACCCAAGCAGCATCACTCATTAAAGAGCCTATTGTTCTCAGGACAGTGTCAACATGCACTCACACTGTCTGACAGACAGGTCGACAATTTAATCTGCTGAAGGAGGGGTTTCAAATCTAGGTCACCTCCAGGATTAGGGCTATCTATCCATTCAGTCGTACGTCCATACAGCCTTCCGCTCATTCATCGAAGAATGAAAGCCCCCAGGATGCCCCAGCCCAAACAACATACATTTTTCATCTGTTACTATATACTTAGAGCAGCATATGAATGAAGCGGGCAGATTCAGTGGATGAGGCTTCGACCTCAGAGGAAGAGCTAATTTAGCCTGGCAAATATCAGAGATGATTTATTTTGATAGTGGTTTAAAATCAATCCAAATGATATTAGCCCTTGATTATATAGTTAATAAATGTTGATTACATAAGCAGTGGCAATATTTACAATTTAGACATCATCATTAATGTTACATATGAGAAAACATGCATGAAGAATTCATGGCTTTAGCTATGTGCAAATACTATTCTTTAATTCTTGCAAGATGAACCGAAAGCGATTTCTTGACACAATTGCAACTGGCTTCAATTCTGTGGGTTTCTAATCTGTGCAGAACCTGAAGACAGGATCGAGCAATTATTTGCATTCAGACACAAAAATCTGAACACATGTTCATTAGTATTAGGCCCTACGGCGGGACATGCAATTATCTCTTCTTGTAAAACGACCAGCAGTGTGTTCACAAGGAGAAGGCGGTGACAGAAAGAAAAGGGAAAAGGAGAAATTAGGGCGATGTGAATAATTAACAGGTCTTTTTTGAAATGGGTGTTGTAATTAAAACTCAAGGCGGTAGAGTGATAATAAAAAAGAGAGACTGATGAGGGAATCCTAGTCTTCCTCCTGTCATTGCTTCGTCTTCGTCTCCTCCGTTCCATTTTCACACCTCATTTGGATCTCCCATCAACCTGGCAGAGGCAGCTACACAATCTCTCACACATACCCACCCTAGTTTTGAATTAATTATTCTTTTTATATCAGACTGTTTAATTTTACTCCTATTCCCTCCATCTCCAGTTCTATCATTTGATCAATCCCCAAAACACACATGCCTCCCCCTTTTATTCACTACTGTAGGCTATCAAACAGCCATTCAAATTCCCAAAGTGTTTGAATCTGGCATCTACACAGACAGGCAGACAGACAGACAGACAGACAGACACACACACACACACACACACACACACACACACACACACACACAAACACACACACACACAGACACACACACACACACACACCTACCCCTTCATCTGACAGGTTTCAGCTTTTATTGTCTTAATTAGACTTAAGAAGAGAGAGCCAAGCTGACCCTCTAAAACCTCTCAACTCTACCTGATCCGCTAATGTCAAATCTCTCTCCCTCTCTTTCCTCCCTCTCCTTCCAACCGCTATTTTCTTTTCTCCTCCTCTCCTCTCTTTCTTGTAGACATAACCACTTTCATGACTGCTAATGTAATCTAGCCTGTATTGATTTTACTCTCCCCTCTTACTCCCTCTCTTTCTTTTCTTGTGTTCTCTTGTTCAGGCTCTGCACACCTTCCCCCTCGGTTGGTATAAAACCTGGGAGGTGGAGGTAAGCAGGAAAGTGTGAGGAGTGGAAAACGGGTTCGAGTATTTGTTTCACATGAGGCACACTCAAATAAATTGGCATTTGCGTGCACGGAATGTCGCCCCAAGTAGCAGAGTTGTTACAAAGTCACTAGAACTGAACGTGAGTTGATTCAAACAGAGGCAGTGTTGTCAATGGAAGGTCGCAGGTTTGAATCTGTGAACTTGGCATGAGCGAACAAAAGGCACTAATTTTTCCTATAACAATTAAACGTGAAGTTTACTCCAAAATTAAGACAAAGAGGCATTTCCAGCAACAAAAAAGATGTGAGATTGCTATTTAGCCTAACAAGCCAATAATAATGTCAAAAAGGGAAAGGAAGCAGCTCTTCAAATTCGCAAACCCGTTAGCAACAAATGATTCATATTTGTACTTCATGTGACTACAAAAATGTATAAAATAATAATGTATACAATAATAAAAACTAACATAATACTACTAATAAAAACTAAATAGTTTGGACTTGGATGGTTCACATAGAAAATGTACCAAAGATCCTGAAAAATGAATAAATAAAGACTATACATCATGTTTCTCTTTCATCTCCCCCTTTTCCCCTTTTCTGTGAATGAAAATCTATAATTTATAGCATGTAGAGCAACGTACTTGCTCCCCCCTCTCTTTCATCCCTACATCTCTATGAATGAAAGCATAGCATCAGGGGTCAATGGGAATCCGATCACTTTGGTCTTTTCCCTGGGATATAGAGCAAGGCATGAATAATCTATCAGCAAAGAGTGAGGGGGAGAGAGAGGAGATGGTACGGTATCATGAAGGGTGAGGGGTTAATGATCATACACCATATATAAATTTGTCTGTAAATTGTAATGTTATTGCAATTTACAATAGAATTTTCAAATATGGCATCAATAGTCCTCAGTCTTGACAAGAAATTAAACTGCTGACATTGTTTGATGTTCTTGAGTTGTGTCATTTTAAAAGTAAGGTCCGTAAAAACAAATCTGTAATCTTTACAGATCTATTAAATGGAAACAGCATTAGTAGTTTAATATAGTTGTGTCGTGATGATGTTGATAAACCCCAAAGATTGGTCGGGAAATGGTACACGTGCATAAGAAGGAGACAGCCCTCATAAATAGGCAGTTAAAAGCAAAGTTAAACTTCAAACTCCCTCCTGAATAAACACCAGCTCCCACTCAAACACAACACACACTCACAATCACACACTGAAGCCATGGTGACAGAGAGGCTCGGCTGAGTCAACAAGCTGTGATAACTGTTTTTCTGGCGCTAATGATTTTAGCATGGGGTAAAGTTCCCGCGCATCTCACACACTAACACTCACACACACACACACACACACAGACACACGCATGCACGCTCACACACATTACGTTCAATAAATTCCCGAACTTGTTGTATGACCTTTTTCTGACACCAAACTCATGCTGTCTTCCCTTCAGGCCTCCTCTGTCTCTCTCTTTCGGTCTCTCTTTCTTCTGTTGCACTTCTGTCTGTTCAGCAGGCAGAGGTTACTGGGTAACTCCAACCCCCTCCCCAATCCCCCTTCAGGTCTTTCCGTATGACCTACTCCATTGAAGCAGCCGGGATTCCTTCACACACACACACACACACACACACACACACACACACACACAGATACACACACTATACAATCACATGGACAATCTCACCATCCCACAACTGCTCTCATTTAATCGCAGTGTGCACGTACACATTCAGACAGAAAAAAGATGTAATGGTTGGCCTTCACATACACACAGCTCACCCATCAACTCTCCATTTATTCTATGACTCAGTTTGGCCGACTGTCGTCAATGCAGACAGCATGAGAAAGTCTCTTTTCACTGTGTGAAAGTCAATGGGAAAACAGCTTTTGTTATTTGGTGGTTTTCAATGAGCCCATCAACAGTGTATTAGCATGATTACATGCGGAATATGGCGGGGTTAAAAGAAGTCGGACTGAAGGGGGTGTCTGGGACAAATGTACTTCAAGCTACTGTAGAGGCTCAAGACAAGTGAAACTTTTCAACAGGCACTTATAGCACTGGACTGGTCGATTTTATGAGAGTTCAAGTTTGCACTGAAAACCACTGCATTTTATATTTGTGTCTGTGTGTAGGCTGGGTTATTCTTCTCAATGAAAAGCAGAGGGGCCTCCCTCTAGGCTGCTCCTCCTTTGTGATCCACGAGAAAACCCACCGAGTCCAAGTGACACCCTGCAAACTACGCCCTGAGCATGCACACACCATTACTAACAAAACCAGACTCCGTTCTTTGTTTGCCTGTGTTTTCTGTTTCACAGGCATATGTATCCTAGCCTTGATGTGGTGACATGTATATTTTTGTGTTCTGTTCAAACACCGTGTGGCTGTTCTCACACAGCTTGATGTGTGTAAATGTGTACAAATCGGAGAAATGTCTTTGAAAAAGGGGCAGCACAACACTTATCTGGGTTGAGGAACAACAAAGAAAAATGGAGATGGTATCAAAAGCAAAACTTTGCACAAAGATTTCCCCCCCCAAAAAAAAGGGCAAGAGGAAAGAGATAGGAAGCGGAGTTTGAATCCACAAAATGTTGAAAGATTCTTTGATGTAGCAGAGGCAGAGCCAATTTGGTGAGTAGCGATGCGAGTCAGGATAGAAAAGGCAGCGTTTAGAGGGACAAAAGAAATGATAGAGGAAATAAAGGCAGCTGGGAGAGAAAGGTCGGGATCAGCAGATTAAGCAAAAAGAGAGAGAGAGAGATAGATGGGAGTGTGAAAGCAAAACATCCATAGGTAGACAATCACTAAAAACAGATATTATACACAGGAGAACAAACATAGAAACATGCACAATGGCCCAACAGGCTTGGCGGTCACGCCTAATTTTCTCTCCCCTGGCGTCTGACCCGGGCGCTCCCTACCAACCCTCTTTGAAATTCAAGCCAGGATAAAAGAGAAAGAAAGACAGTGAACACAGACAGAAAGTCGTATTACATGTGGACAGAAGAGACCGCACTATCGTCTAGTCTGTACTGAAAATCATTGTTGTGCATGTCGTCTTTGTGCCTCATCATGGTAGTGAAACAAAAACCGACTAAGAAAAGCCTAAAAACAAAGATCAGGTCAACTTGTAGCAAAAGCAGCTGGAAGAGCATAATCTGACAGGGTGGCGTGCAACCGTTATATAAGTCCTTTTCCTTGCAAGAAGGAAACTTTTTTAACCCAATCTTAGCTTTAGCACAATAAAAGGCAGGTCACTCTTAAAATGTACACGCCTGTTGAGCAGGGATTTAAATGCCTTTATTTTACGAGCAAGCTGATTTGTACGCCTGAGCTTTTGGTGCCTTCAGGGAGGGTGGCACTTTTGTTGCTAACTTGAAGTGTTTTATGTCCCAGTCAGGATGGGTTTGAATCTTTAAATCTAATGCAATCTAACCCCAGTGGCTGGCCGTCCCCCCCTGAAGTTCACAAGGCAATAAGTTGAAACTGAAATGGGCCCGTTGGAAAGTGGAAAGTTTGTAGGTTGGCGGGACAGCATTCAGTGCATGTTTTCCTGCTGTTTGGAAGGACTTAGGTATGTTAAATCAAGTGGAAAAACACGTTTTTTTTAGCCACGCTAGCTGCATAGCTCAATGGATGGCAATCTCATTCAGCCAGTCTGTTGCACAGTTAGTCCACCACTTGGGTCCAGACTGAAAGATCTCAACAGCTATCAAATGGACTGCCATGAAATTTGGTACAGATATTCATGGTGCCCTGAGGAATTTTTTTCTCTCAACTATATATATATATATTTTTTTTTTTTTAATTCTGGTCAAAATTCCCTTGTCCTTGTGTGTGACACACCATGTTTGTGTTTTGCCATAGCTGAACAGCATTGTGGCTGGACAGCAAGCAGGTAAGTCTTTCAGTGGTGACCTTGGCTTAAGCACCCCCCCCAAAAAAAGGAAAAGGCCATTTCCATCAATTCAGCGGGTTTCTTACCATTCGGTTATTCAAATAAGCTATCCCTGTTCTCAGTTCTGACTAGGCAGCTGCAACATATGTCTGACATGCTATCAAAAAATAATTTCCCAGTGGAAACCATGCAGCCACTGGTAGTGTAACATAAAGACAGACCCCTGGCAGCCCTCAGACTACATCAGGAGCCATTACCATCCAGCCATGCTGTCTCCACTACTATCGACTCCTGGCCCTTCTCACTCTCCAGTGGAACCCTCCAAGGACCCATCACATCAATAACCACAAGGCGTAAGTGTGTTTGTGTGTGTGTGTGGGTGCAGTTAGTGTCCTAGGCATGCTGATAAGGGAGGCTCACATCATTCTGCATGCTTCTGGACGTACAAGTTTTTGTGTGAATGTTTGCCTGCAGCTGTTTCGACAATCTACTGCATTCAGACAACAGACCTTGTCAAATGTATTAATCTAGACCATAAAGTGAATAATAAAGGCCTGTAAGAACTGTATTATATCCCTGTACCCTTTATCTTTTTGGGTCTTTGTTTCTGCTTTTGACACACACACACACACACACACACACACACACACACACACACACACACACACACACACACACACACACACACACACACACGCTCTTGCACATACAGGTTAAGAGACAATGCATGTGCCTATAGTCTATATGCATACAACCATGTAACCAACATTATGTTGGCTGCCTCGCTGGTTTTCTGACCTACATTTCAACACCAGGGCTGTCTGTTCCTCTCTCCTAGGGGCCAATGTGTGTGTGTGTGCGTGTTTTCCTCCCTCGTACTGTATAGCAGCACACAATCATTAATCCAATTTTATAATTAACTTCAAACACAAAATCCCATAAATCCGACACAAATATACAGATACGACACACTGTGGAGTGTTGCACTTGTAGCGGTCCACTGTGTCCACTGTGTGTATGTGTGGGTGCTTTGGCAATACCAGAGTTTAAAGCCTCCCAAAAAAAAAAAAAAAGACTAAATAAATAAAAAAATCACACATGGCCTAATGAAAAGTGGGATTTGAATCTGGAATATTACTTCATTTACTTTAACAATAAGATTCATTAGCATATTTCACTGCATATTTTACACTGAAGGCATTCAGCTGACCATCAGAAAACAAAAAGTGATCTACCGAGATGACAGAAGGGTCAGTTTAACTGCCAATCACCAGCAAAACACACAATTTGAGATGAATGTTCCTATTTTTATACAGCTGTACACATGAGCTTGGGCAAAGTATACAGTAGTGTGTTGCTTCTGCTGTTACCATGACCCTGGTGCTTAGCTCATGCTGCTGACGTGAGGGTCTTCACGGATTTAGACACAGAAGCACAGAGACAGACTGAGCTAATTTAGGCTAAGTGCCTCCAGTAGCTCAAGGGCACAAAGCAACAAGCCACCTGGGGCAAACCTGCATCACAGAGAGGAAAGCTGAATGTGTGTGTGTGTGTGTGTGTGTGTGTGTGTGGGTGTGTATCGGGCAGACTCAGGGATACCAATGGGAAGTGGGTTACAGCCATATGAGCTCGGAAGTGTAAATGTGTGGTTATATACAGTCTCTTCACTACTGGGGTAAAATTGACAATGTAGTGTTTGAGCCATTTCTCACATCACCTCACTTCTCATCAGCAACAACAGTGGGTCATTTTGGTGTGTGTGTGTGTGTGGGGGGGGGTTACAACACCAAAGCATCCAATCAACAATCAGAAATATAACCAATTGCCTAATGACCATACATATAGGAAGCAAGCAAGACGATCAGCCTCGAGGTGTAGAACTGAAGTTGGATGCGAGTTCTGGTGGGTGGTATTGATTACTGTTAATAACAAATACAATTACAACGCATCACTGCATTTGGCTGTGTTCACAAGGCCTATAACATTGATCCAATTTATATCTCCTCTCTGTTAGTTGCTTTGTTAGAGAAAAAACTTTTCACATGACGTGAAAAGTGAGACTGTCGACCAAAGTAAACTCACTCAGTCGAAATGAAATGAACGAGATCCTCAACAACTTTTAAAATTTAAAATTAATATTCTGTTAACTGCACCAACAGCATGTGGGATTTTAATAGCACGTGGATCTGGCATGACAACTTATTCAGTTCAACAGTTGCTAGGAATAATTTTGAACTCTGAGAGCTGACTCAGGGTCTCTCAGCAAGTCGCCGCCCAGGTGAACCTCAGTTGAACCAGACAGTCTAACATCACCTGCAATTTGGCTGTTTTCTGTCGTTCATCTCTGTGGCTGTCATCTACGTCAAGGACCGCCAGGTATTTTGGCAAAACAAGAAGCCCTGTATAAGAATTTGGGGCGCCAATTTTGCTAACAATTAATTGCTAATGATTTCACAAAAATGCACCTACTCGTTTATTCATCAACTAAAAGAAGCAATTGGCATCACAATTGTGTAGTTACCCTGGTTTGCTGAATCTGGCTTGTTACGTTCATACGAACTGACAGGAAAAAAGTAAGAGGGATTACGATGAAAAAACATTTTCTTGCATATAGTCCACACTATCATGGCATGACAGCAGCACCAGTCTTCAGGCGAACCATTGCCACTGCACTATAAGAGAAGAGTATAATCATCATCATCCTGTGCAAAATTTATTGACCCTCTGCAAAAAACTCAGGGAGGTCAGAGGTCACGATTAGCTACAGCACAGCCCCTCCCGAGCTTGAAGGGATTCAGTGCCTTCCTCAAAAACACCAACCGAAATTATTTTCTTTAGGTGTATAATTTTTCCAAATCTGGTTTTATCATCATCATCATCATCAGAAGTAATTCTGCATGAATGTTCTGGTAATGCAGCCCTGCCACAGCACTACAATCAGTGTTTGTGTAATCCAAAGGGAAAAGACAGCGAGGGTTAAATATGTCTCAGGACAGGTTTAGTGCTCATGGGATGACGTAGATCAGTATCATCTGTAAATCTGTACACACATATGTAAACACATGTGTACACACACACAAGCACAGAGATACTGTGATTGGTGGTGTCATCTGATTTATCAAAAGACTCTGGGATGCATTTTGCAAAGCTGTGTATGTGTGCGCACATGCATGTATTAAAACCTGGGTTCCTTTATAGATAATCCGATGTTGAGACCTCGTCTGGGAATGAAGCAGGACCCCAAATCCACTTAACCCCTCCCCTCCCTGTTCCCCCATCCTTCTTGAATAAACCACCCTTCCGCCTCCCTCTCCGTGTCAATCTCTCCATCCCTCCCCCTTCTGTCCCGTCTGAGCAATAATTGATGGAAGGATGGAGGCATTAATAGAGAGAGCAGACCTCTCTTGGATGCACTGAGTGCGCCCTCGTAATGGGCCCCCGGGGAAACGAGACTAGCTCCCTGATAGAATACTCCCAAAATTTAGGACTGCCATTATGCCAAATTAAATTCCCTGTCACACCTCATGTGTCTCTTTTTGGTGTAGATAAATGGGTGCCTGGTGTCTGATGGCAATTAATTCAATCCCAATTCTATATGGTAATTATCATAATCCCATCAATATGTTAATTTAGTCCCACACATTAAAATGTTTGTGTGTGCTGTAAAGTATATTCTATACTGGTTAAAACTGATGATTCACAGGTGATCAACTTTGAAATGAAGGACTAGAACCCCTGCACTTTTGCTCACTGTCTCCCTCCCTCTGCTTGTCTGTATTATGATGCCACCTTGTGGTGAAAAGGAGCAATGACTGATAAAAATGTAATTGGTTTTCCGATGTCATCGTGCAGAGCTCTTTGAGAAAGGTTAACAGCAATCTATGAATTTAGTTTATGCCACAGACAAACAAAAGTAGAGTAAAACTGTCATCAGGGCTTGTGCCCTGTGGTTTTACAAGCAGAGACAATGGTAGTAGTTTCCTCGACATTTTTCCTCTTTTTTTGTCTTTAACCCTAATCCATCTATGGGTGCGAAGTTGAAAAGAAACGTTGCCATGGTGAGGACAACTCATTAATGAGACAGATGTAAAAAGGCTCTTAAAATCACTTTCTCTCCTCTCCCTCCCTTCTCTCTCTCTCCTTTTATAATCAGTCTCTATGGGGGGACATAAGCTTTTCAGAGGCTCGGCTTTGCTTTCTCAGGCTTAATGGAAACTCCAGCTGATTGGGACATAAAGGGGCCTGTGGCTGAGGAGAAGGCAGGAAGAGAGAGACTCGGGTTGGGGTACATGGTAGAGGAGGGAGGGATTTGTGTCTGACAAAGAGAGCTGGAGTGATAAAAAACTGCGCATCACTAAGCACATTTATCGAAAACACCAATTGCCTTTTATTTAAGACCAGACATGATTGAATACGGCAAAACGAGGCTTCAGAACAACTAGTATTTTCATTATCAATATGTCTCCTCTTTTTTGACTGTTGTTAGTGTGTAAAATATCAGAAAATGTTTGTTTTTTTAAAACAAAAATAATGCAGGTCACGATCTCCCAGAGTCCAGGATGATGTCTTCAAATTAGCTTGTTTTGTCTGATCAACAGTCCAAAATCAGTCCCAGAAATATTCACCTTTGAGAAGCTGAAACCAGCCAATTTTGGCTTGATAAATGACCTGAAGGATTACTTGATTACCAAAAAACTCGATGGTTTATTTTCCTTCCATCGATTTATAGATTAACGGACTCATCATCTTAGCATTCTTTCTGAAATAAATCAGAGGCACCTTTTCTGCCTTGATATTTTCTTGGGATTACAGGAG
This sequence comes from Xiphias gladius, assembly GCF_016859285.1. NCBI lineage: Eukaryota > Metazoa > Chordata > Actinopteri > Istiophoriformes > Xiphiidae > Xiphias > Xiphias gladius. The sequence goes on along the minus strand of NC_053403.1, from coordinate 12,821,844 downwards.
ACTGTGCACTTTTTGTGAACCATACAGTAGAAGTTAGGAATGCAACTGTGTGTGCAGACAGGGAGCAGACTGGTCAGTAGGGCAAACAGGGCCAGAGACCTCAGAGGACCAGATTCAAAGCAGCATGAGGTGGAAAAAAGCTCCCTCTAATAGCAGCGCTCATTAAAGAAATGAGCTGTGACTGAGGTTGGTGCAGGCATGGCGCGATTATCCTGCACTACGGCACAATTAGATTTTTCAATTAGAATGTCTTACTAACAACAAGACCGCTGTTGAACTGATTGAGGGTAAAGAAGAGGGCAAAAGCTGGTGCTGTAGCAAACATAGGCCAGATTAAGTCTACAACAAATCGCATTTGTTTTCACGATGAGAGTGTTAAGGCAAACTCCTGTCTTCAGTTTTAGCTTATTATGACTTATTGTTTTATATGATGGAAGAAAAAACTGTTTTTGCCATGTTTTTGTCAATGCGCATGAAAACATAAACTTTATATAGCTAATGAGACAAACAGATGCGTCATTTGCCTGTATGCAAACATCTGACATTGAGAACATCAAGAAAGCACACACACGCACACACAAATACTCACATCTAAGTAAGTATTTCTTCAATCATAAATATAGTCAACTGATTTATCTGTTTGGACCAGTAGTCTGAAAGAAACGTCACCTCTGTAATTATACACCCTTATCATTTATAAATACATACATACACGCAAAGCATGAGATGCTGTTCTTATTTCAACTCAGCACTGTCAGCTATGATCTTTTCATTATGTGCCTCCCATAAGGTGTCTGCAACACATGCCAATGTACAGTTAAACTACCTGCATGCCGGGAAACCTGAATCAGAAACCGAGAACCAGAAAAAGAAGACGAGAGAAGAGAAGGAGAGGGAGATCCCGGAGACATACTAGCTAAAAGATCTGCATGTATCGTATCATCAAGAGCCATCTGCTTCTTGTTCTTCCAGAGTCTGGGCGCCACATGGTGCAGTACACTAACATAACCTCCAGGAGGCTCTCTATGTCCACAGGGTCAGACTGCACCACAGGGTCAGACTGCACATAGTGCAGTAAATATGGGTTCACTGAGTGAGCGAAGGACAAAAGCAAGACACTAAGAAACAAGTATTAAAAAAAAAAAGAAGTACAATTACGTTTGTTTCTTTTGGCAAATGTAAGTAAGATATTATCATTATTAAATCAACCAATCCTCTGCTGTCTCAGACCTCCCTGCGTTTCTTTCCTCTGACACATTTAGTCAATGAGAGGATAAATGTCTCTGTAGATTCCAGTGATTATCTGGCTGTCATGTCCTGATGTGATAATCAAGCCATTAAGTAAAACTCAATTGTACGCATATGGGGCAGTGGGGCTCTATTACACCTGATCCCTCCTGAAATAAACACTGTTCTCCCTGAGTCACTCCTCTCCTCTCTCTCCCCCTTCCATCGCTCCCAGTCTCCCAAATGAAAAACCAGCTGCGCCCAGAACCACTCTATTAATCCAACCACATTATCTGCTACAATTTGTCAAGCAAACAACACAGTGATGCAGAAAGACAAAACCACCTCCCTGGAAAATAAAATTACATACTCGCCTCAAACCGTGAACACTGCGTGATATCTCATCTAATTTACATGAAAAAATTGGGATCTAACTGGACCAAAAGCCTCCAGTTTTTGTGATTCTAATATTTTAATTTCATTTGACAAATTATATGATATTCTATGAGGTAAAAAAGGAATCCCCAACATCTCTGGCTTATGGAAAACCTTTTAAACCAAAGTGAATTAACATGAAATGTGAGAATTGTTGAAAGTATAAACACTACTCTAATGCACAAATAGTGATGTGCTTTACTTTTACATTCAGCAGTAGCTTTGTCTGTAATGAACAGAAGAAAAACTGTGTTCCAACTAGAGTTGACTGATTAGTTGATCGGCAGAAATTTAAACAGCAACAAATTTCAATAATTAATCAAACTTTTCAATCATTTTTTGAGCAAAAATTCCAAATATTCTAAAATGTGAGGATTTGCTGTGAGGATAACAAACTTGGTCGACTTGGTGGACTATTGGTGGGACAAAACCAGCAACTTTCCCTCAGGCCCTGGGAAATTATAATAGGCATTTTTCACTATTTTCTGATATTTCTGAGACAAAACGATGAACCGATTCAGCAGCCTTAGACAAGGAGTGCAAGCAATAGAAAATCAAACATAGCCAATGGAGAACGTAATATACATGAAGAGCAATGACTATTAAGTAGCAATTATAAAAAATTACTGGACTAAAAAATGGATTCAGGAACACAAAGACTCAGAGATGTACACACACAGACAGCAAACAACCCGACACAACTCGATTACCTCCACATATTTGTCAGTGATGGCTTCATTAGCCGTCGGTCATGCATGATGGAAGAGCACCTGTTTAGCCAATCAGTAGCCAGCCATTACCTTTTAGGCCTTTAACGAGCTGAGGGGTTGCCGTCTGTTAGATACAGAGATAGCTGTTACCTGCTAATTAGCATTCACCTCCTTTATTTTATATCCAAATTCTACAGGGATGTAAACAAGAAAGATGTGGACTGGAATGCAGAGGTTTTATATTCAGAATGGATAGACGGGAAAAATAAACAAGCAGACATGCACTCATTCACACAGACACAAACCAAGACTTAATCAATTTAAAAAAGGAATAAAGAGGGAGACAGAGACAGAGATCGAGGAGTACAGAGTTGCTTTGAAGGAGAACAGAGCCTTAACCCATTTTACAGTTGAATTACCCCAACCAACCCCTGACCCCCAGTTCCTGAAATTGAGAGTGTGTGTGTGTGTCTGCGAGTGTGCGTGTGTGTGAAATCCTTTTCTTTTCCTCATCTCATTAAGCTGTGTGTCATGCTCTCTGCTCCATTGTTCTGCCACTTCTAACCTGCTACTGGAGGGGTTTCATGCACATTCCGGACTAAGTGTCCTGAATGTGCTTAGTCCTGAATGTGCATGAACTCATCTGTATTACTCATCCGTTGCTTGCATGAGTGTAGGTGCAAGCCATGAAGGGGCAGCTAACGAATCTCATTGTGTTTTTGTGAATGGTGTTTCACCTCACCTAAAATCCCCTGGGTCAGAGAAGAGACAAGCTGCTTTGACTGGATGTTTTTCTGTATGGTGTGTGAAGAATAAGGTTTTTCAGTCAGTCAACAAGACTAGTTAACTGGCCAGTCTGTCACTTTAGACTGTAACCAGAGTTTAGGGCAGTGGGGCACTTGTTTAGAATAACTAGACTAAAAGAGGGGAGAGAGCAGAGAAACCAGTGCAAACCTTAAGCTTGTTTCTTCTTTTGAAAATGGAGGCTCTTTTTTCCCTCTTTTACTACGTGTTCATATGCAATTTACTGGCCACTTTCATCTAACATCCTACCTACAGTGCCATGACTGCATACATGTTTAATGCTGGGTGGCTCCACCTGCAACTGACCAGATTTCCAGATGGGAAATATTTGTGTCAAGTGGAAATGGTAACAAAGAGATGAGGCTGAGACCAAACCCCCTTCCCGATTCCCATTACCACAACGATATTATCCTAACTAATTTTCAGCAGTGCTTCCCCCAATAAATGTGGCCAATCCATTTCATTTGGCCTCATCTAGTTACTCTACAAGCCTGGCCTCCCTCAGGTGCTCTTCCCCCGGGAGCTGTTGGCCCTGATTGGCCGATAACTGAGCCTGCCTTCCCACCAAAGGATTATGGTTGATCTGTTGGAACAGCCGCTCCACCTCTAAACTGATATCTAAAAAAAAAAAGAGGATAGGAGGAGAAGCCAAGGCAAGAAAAAAGTGATGCCTTTTCCATTCAAAACTAAGATTTATGTGAAGAACTGTAGAATCAGGTGGAAAACAGTAAGATAAGAGGGTAAAAACAAATCAAGACAGCAAGAACAGACAGAAACAGCATGCATACAGGAGGATGAAAACAAACACACACAAAGGACGGATTAGCCAAACTCCAATTTGTGCGTGTTTGTGTATGAGGGTCCTCTGTTCAGCAGTGCATGAACACAGAGTGACTGGGAGGTTGAGTCAACCTACAGAGCCCAGACAATACTGTAACCCATGGCGGCGACATCTTGAGCTGTCACGGCATGTTAGCCAAAGCAGGCGTGAGGACTGGCCATGCACGTCTGGCAGCATATTGTTACGCTAAGCGCACAGGAATAACAGATTTGGTTTTAGATAAGCATATATGCAGAAAGACATTAGAGAGTAGTTAGTAGACAAGTGGGTGGATAGATAAAGACTCAAAATGGGACAATAACAGAAAACAAAAGTTAGAAAAGTTGTGTTAATAGGAAGACCCTGCTTTGCCCTGCTTCTCTAATTGGCTTTTTTTCATATCTAATATTCTGCTTTTTTTTTTTTTCATAGATCACTGGCAGTATAAGATGTCACTAACATCAAGAGAGAACGGTCTTAAAAAAATCCAGACACAGGGCAAAGGCATTTCTTTCCACCACTGTTTTATCCTTCAGCACTATCTCTTATCTCCCTGATGGCTCCTTTATGTAGTGGCAGAGGTGAAAGTGGGTCACCTCCATAACCCCGGCATTGTCAACTCCATCACCCCCATACTGTCCCTGCAGGCCTGGCCCATCACCTCCAGCTGCGAGCTATTGTGGCTTTTTCCCAAGGGTGGCCACCCAACGGAGCACCCTCAGTTACAATGCGCTACTGTCCCAAAAGAGAATGAAGCGAGGTCTGATGTAAACATGCACACAGGCACACGTTCGTGCACAAACATCCATACACAGAAAGACCATACTGATGATACATTCAAGTAATATGTGCAAGAGTGGCTAATTGCATGCCCATGCACTGTAGGAAAATCTTTAAATATGCATATAATGAACCAGAAATGAAATATTGACGCACAAAGTAATATAGATTTCACTGAAAATAACTAACATGCTGTATGGCATGTGATGTGTTTATGAATTAGTGAGAGTCCTCATGAAAGTCTTTCTCTGAGGGTCATCCAGCTTCCGCCTGGAGGATCCTCTGCCACGCTACCAAAGGGCAAAGGTCTTTGAGGTCACAAAGCCAAAATCTGCATTCATGCTGCATGGGATGCCCAGCAAAACACACATACACACACACACATAGAGACACACACTTGCACAAACAAAGACAGACGGCACAGATCACTCACTTACAAGAGGGATGGTAATCACCTAATAAGAAGAGACAAAGCCCGGCTTGAGAAAAGCTTCCACCACATGTGTGGTGATTCTCTGGCACTGTGACATACAGCGTATAATCATTCCCCCCAAACAGTTCAGGTGACTTAAGAACACTTAGAAGCAGGAACCTGTTTCCCAGCCAAGATAAATATCACAAACATTACTGTAGCAATACAGCAATGCAGTGTCGTGTTAAGTCTGCTAAGTCTTACTAAGAGGCTCACAGAGACTGCTACCTGGGTAGTCCAGCTCTAAAGTTGTAGATAAGAACCCTATAATCACAGCGTCTATCAGCTAAAACGTCTACTGTCTTTTAATGAAAGAGAACAGAGCTACTGTCAAATCTTGACAACAGTCTGGAGTATATAGGTGCTATGAAGCTCAAAAGTTGCACAACATTTGAAATCTCTGAGGCGAACTAAAAGTTTATTTGTGCCAACACCAAGACTCCAAGATAACAAACCCAATGACAATGAATATGTTCTGCTCTCTAGTCTGTACCTTTGCCATCCTGGTAGGTTTGTGTTTTCCCAGGTGAGCCTTTGGCGTCAGGTCCAAGCAGCGGTTTGGGTGTCCAGAGAGAGTCCTGCTTCTGGTGGACCTTTGAGACCGAAAGAAGCCGTTTGCGCAGGCAGCCCTCCAGCCTGGCGGGCCTGGGGCTGGGGCAGGCCTGGGGCTGGAGGCTGTTCCCCATCTTGTTGGCGGGCTTGAAGGAGCACAAAGTTCGCTTCCCGCTGGGGGGGTCCTCATAGCAGGCCGTGTGCCAGCAGCTGACCACCGGCTTCGAGGAGAGGCATTGCACGTATGTGATCATTGCCAGCTAAGACCTAAAGCCCCCACCACCACCCACCCTCTCCTGCTCTATCAAGGACCCGAGCCCCCAACTCCTCCTCTTTCTGGAACAACCCTCTCTCTCTCTCTCTCTCTCTTTCTGGACCCTCCACTTGAGGTGGTGGAATGGAGGGGTGACTGTGAAGGGTGTGTGTGTAGGAGACCTCCCCCCTTGCTCCCAAACTCTCAGTAGGCTTCCCCCTCTCTTTCTAGGAAGATAGGACAGAGGTTTGGAGGTTTTTTCAACACACAGGGGACCAAATCCCCCTCTGTCTCCTCCTCACTCTCCTCCTACTGTTTTTGTCCTTCTCCCTCTCTCAGGGGATCCTATTGACTTGCATTGATTTGCCTGACAAAGGAAAGCTGGGCAGAGTGTTAGATTACAAGATTTAACTCCAGAAAAAATATTCAAAATAACTATTGCAGCATAAGGCTATTGTCCTGCGCAAAAAATATCTTGCATGAATGTGAGTTGGCTGTCTGGGGGACAGCAGCCTGCAAAAACAGGAATTCTGACCCCAAACAATGACCACAAGAAATTTAAAGAATACTCCAAAGATGCAAAAATAGGGTTTCAAAAACAAAGGGCAGTGCCTTATTGGGAATACCTGTGGTTAGAGCATTTTTTTGTCCCTTGCCCTGACCCAGAAGCATCCACCGCAAATTGTGCAAAAGAGGATCCAAAAAAAAAAGTCAAGAAACCATCCTGTCTTTAGAAGTGAGTTCCTGTCCAAAGATGGTAAATGCTTTATTTGGTAAATTACAGGTGAGGTTAGAAAAAATCAGCCCAGGGTTCAGACAAGTTTGCAGCATCTAAAAGCATCCTTCTTCCTCTTTCTCCATCCATATGAGACGGCAGTGACAATGCCCAGTGGCATCCACATGGTCTCTCCTCTCAGCTCCTCCTCCTCCCTCTTTGCTCTGCTCCTCAACGCTGCTGTTCTAATCTGTAAACCCAGATTATCCAGCCTCCAGCCCCTTGCGTCTGATTGTGACAGACAGACAGACAGACACACACACACACACACACACACACACACACACACACACAACACAGATGGACACCAGGCTGTAGATAATTAACTACATCACCTCCATTGCTCAAATGTGTGGAAGTTCAAGAAGACTTGGCATGATGTGTGTCAGCTGGTTAAGTTGGATGACGCAAACTCAAGTGTGGAGAAAACTGAATGTGGGCCAAATATCAAGCTATTGCCTAAGGTTTACCCTCGCCTGACTGGTGTTCTAAAGCACAGATCCAGTTGAAAACATATGCAACATAATGCTTTGAAGTGGACAAAACACATCAGTTGAAGACAAGTTTCAAAGCTTTAATGAATCTAATTGGAGTTAAAGTTGCAGCGGAGCACAGAGTGAGGCACAGATGGACCGAGAGGTAATACCTGACAGTCAAACACAGACAGATGTAGGCGCAGCAGACACCAGGTAAAAAGATAAGCGGCAAACCACGAGATACACACAGATTAGCAAACGCAATGAGCGTAGTGGCAAAAGCGGGTGGTAAAAACCTCAGACTAATGCCAGGTGAGGGTGTGCATGAGTGTGTCTGATACTTAATCAGCTTGGCTGTGAGGTAGGCTGATCTTAATGATATGCTTAGATTAATAAACTGGAGACCAGTAGAGGATAGGACGGGACAAAACTTGAGACATGATAATCACACTGATGCTACATTAGCCAATAAAACATCAACCTTCAGATGGAACTTGAGACATTTAATTGAATAAAAAGAGGCTAAGAAAAAAAACACATAAAATGTAAAAGTGAGAAAGAAGTACTTTAATACTAAAGGCAAATGTCTCCCTCTGGTGGTGGTGAACACCTGCACCACACAACACAGACAACCACTAGCGTGACTACTCTATATAAGAACACAAAAACTGTATAAAGTACACCCATGAACCTATTGCAACTTTGGGGGGACAGGGAGAGACTGCGTGTGTGTGTGTGTTTGTGTGTGTGTGTGTGTGTGTGTGTGTGCGCGCGTGTGTTTGTGTGTGTATGTTACCATGCCAAAGCCTGAGCTGACAGCCAGAGGCTAAAACAGCCATTACTGATGGTTATCATTTCCACAGCCCAGTGAGTCAGCCAACACACAAGCTGATTACAAACCAAAACCACTGCACTCACTCACACACACACACACAGAACATAATGGACAAACCATTGTATACACGCACACACACCCACATACAAAACATTGTGTGGACACACGTAGCCCACTGGGCAAGCCAAAAGATTCTGACTGTGGCCTAAATTGCACTTAACGCTGTTGTTGCCCTACATCCATAAATACATAGGCACAGTGGGTCATCCAGTTCACACAGAAAACAACATCAGGGGGTGTACAGTCATTCAGACCTACACACATAAATGCATCATAACATCACAATGGGGTGTTTTTACAGTGACACACAGACAAACATACAGTATTGGCATTTTACATGCCGGTACATGCATGTTTGCGGTGGTGACAGTCATGTGTGAATGTACGCACGCACAGAACGAATGTTGTGTGTATTGGTGGCTGGTGGATGTTCAGGTCTTGCATAGGCCCAGCATGCACAGCGGTCAGACTCTTACAGCCCACTGCCCATGAATGGGGATTATTACTAGTCAGGCTATATATGTGTGTGTGTGTGTGTGTGTGTGTGTGTGTGTGTGTGTGTGTGTGTGTGTGTGTGTGTGTGTGTGTGTGTGTGTCTGTCTGTCTGTCTGCACGTGTTTGTTTGTGTGCACCAAGTTCTTAAACAAAGCAACAGCCATGCTGGGTTCAAGTTGGGGCAGTGTGTATTGTGTACGCTGGTACATGTGTGTTTACATGCTCGTGTGTATATAAACTCTCTTGCGTGTCTATGGATACTCACATGTGCACATAGGGTTTCTGTGTGTGCATGTTTGTGAGGAGGGGGAGGCAGAAGCGGAAGGCTTTGGGAAAGGGACAATGGTAACCATGGTTATGCATAAGTCTGAATGGCGTGAGAGGAGCACCTGCATGCTGAGTTAGTCCTCTGCCTGGGGAAGTCATCCACTCATCCACAGGGAGTTGGCCATTGTCTTCTCAAACCTCACCCAAACCGAAACTTTTTCAGCTTTGTCTCTGGAAACAACACAGCTTAACACTCGCCTACTACGAAACTTTGTCTTTTAATACAATTTCAGTCAGACCCCAATACTGACTTCTAGGCATCCTTCTGAACTTTTCAAAAAGCCACTGTTTTCTAAGCTCTTTTCAGACGACAAACAATTCACTAGAGTCCTGACAGGGTCCATTCACAGGCAACTGGAACTTCACCATCTACGGTTTACCTATCAAAACCAGAAATCTCCTTGGCTTTTGGAAGAGTCTGACCTGTTTACAGAAGTCAACATCTCACCCGGAGTTCCCTCTTAACGTTCCATGCTAATTTACAAGTTTGCATAATTTACTAATGAAAAAACTGTACGAGAGATCGACAAAGTAACTTGATTTCTACTGAGGCTCTTTTAAACACTGGCATTACTTCAATACACGAGGACTGAGAACTGCAGATAGACGTAATTGTTCAATTGGATTACCTGCTAAATGGCTATGCCCAATTACTGAAAAATCCACTAATTAGTTAGATTCTAGCTGCTAGTATGAGTGGGCTGAAAGCATTTTCTTAAATCGTAGACCTATATGTTATTTTCAATAGCAAGTATGAACTCCTCACTGCCTGACAGTTGTGTGAAGTGCATTTGGTCTACAACAGTTACAGCTAGACTTGATTTCTGGTTTTAGGTAATGCTCAAAATGTCCAGATCTGACTTTGTCTTGTAAGTCTCAATACATAGGACTTGTTTGCTTAGTACAAAATACTACTGCATAGTACATACTAATATCTCAGTATTTATTACAGGTAAGTTCAAGTGACCTACTACGTAAAGCCGTAACATCTATTCATGTTTTGGTATTTGACATTGATTTAAGTCTGATGTTTGCTAACTAGTTTATAAAAAAAGCAGACGAGCATTTGCCCTCCCTTCCCCTCCACTGGAGATAAGCAGCCTGCCACATTGAGTGTGAGAACATCCATCAACACCACTACCCACAAGGCCAGAGGGCAGGTAGTGGGACAGCCTCAGGTCAGGAGGTCGCAGTCTCTCCAGACACACAGCACAGGTGCACTGGTTATTGAAGGACTTTCCTGCTTAAAGGTTTAAATAGGTTAAAAAGGAAGGACTTTAATGGGGTTGCTAAAATAAGGTGATGACAACTTTGTTATTTAGCTGTGAATTCTAAAAATCAAAAGCATCTGTGATTTTGATTTGTCCTACTTTCTCCAACATGGTGAAATGTTATTCACTACAATTATGCAAACGTTCTTTGCAAATGTATACCACTTGAGGCAGCACATATAACCTGTAGGTTATGCACAATTTACTTTCAAGAATTAAAAATGCTAAGACTGATGAGAAGTTATATCTTATCTGCCAATATGGAAACATTAAAGTGAATTTAGTTGAAAGTTGAAGCTTCTGAAATAAGGCAAAAACAGGTTAATCAAATTTTGCTGCTTTAATGATAGAGTTAAATGATTCTGATTAAAAACTGATCCTAATCACTCATCTATGTTTGTCCAAAACTGTGCTGCACTATCTCATCTGTAGGTATAGGTGGTAAGAATCCAAAGTGAAATGCCATGACAGAGTTGAGGTTGAATATAGGTTTAAATATATAGGTATATGGGTTACTGCCCTATAGGCTGAATCTAAGACAGCTGCCCCACTCATACATACTCACAAACACACATACACACACACACACACACACACTCCTGGAATTCAGTTCACACACACACGTGTAGGTCTCACGCAACATTACACATATACAGATGCTAGCAAACATCTCTGGATGTTCACCATGTCTTTCAATTAAAGAAGAAACAGAGATCCTTTAAGAACGGGCAAATTTTCAAAACAAGATCCAGTATGTGTCTTTATAACACACACATCAGGCTGGAATTAGGGGCACTGCGATCTGAATGTTCATGTAGCAGCTTCTCCTTTTTAGCTGGAGCTGACAGGCACTTTGGCGGGTTAAAAGGCCGAAGGCAGCAGGATTACATTAGCTGTTGCTAATTAAGATTAATTGTGTAACGGCTATCAGGAAACATTTAGCTTTTGCCTGGTTTACATGCTTTTGTCAAGCCACTAATTAAAATTTCATATCTTAAGGTACTCATCTCACTTTCAGGTTATAACAACGGGTTGTGAACATAACTATGACTGAAAATAAAACTGTAGTGTTTCTGCCTATCAGTCAATGAAAGCTGAATACTAATCTAAATTGAATCTCTGAGTTGTAGTTATTTAGAAATTTAATAAGTTGCAAATTTTGAAAGTTTAAACCAATTAGATTCAATAAGGGATTGTGAAAAATGGCCATCACGAGTTCCCAAGGTCTAAGACTGTAGATGTCCTGGTCTGTTTGACCAAAAGTCCAAAACCCAAACATATTTAGTTTGCAATGATATAAAACAGGATAAATGAGAAAATTGTCACATTTGAGAAACTGGAACCAGTGAATGTTTGCCATTTTTGCTTGAAAAATTACCTGAACAATTAATCAATTATCAAAATTGTTGCAAATAAGTTTTCTGGACAATCAACTAATTGTTGAGCTCTAGTCTGTTCATTTTGTCATAGACTAAATGACAGAATATACATAGTTTATCCATTACAAACACAAGAAGAAAACTGAATATGCCTTAGAATACTTCCCATTTTAACGGAATTAGACTAAACTTATTCAAAACAGATGATCCCAGTGCACACATTTCTTCATTGGAGCATCTGACTGGATTGACACATCTGCACTTCCCCTTCAACTACTGCCCACAACCAGAACATCTGAAGCCACTATAATGCTCAAACATCCAAGTGAACTGCAATCAGAGCAGGGAACACTGGACCAAGTTCCACTCAGCCAAAGGCATGTTTTTACAGATTGGACATGACCCAAGCTGCCCTTAATCGACCTTACAACGTGGAGGTCGGATGAATTCTCAGCAATATTTGTGCTTGACGGGGCTTACATCCACTCGACATGGACAGAAATGTTGAATTTCTTTACCGCTTCCACTGCAGGAAACCTCCAATTTGAGTGAGAACAAGGTTTCCAAAAATCGCCCCAACTAATCCCTACTCATTCCCCTCTTATGTCTTGTGTCTGGGAGGGATGGGGCTCAAGTGCAGAAATAACTTATGTAACATACCAAAAGCCACACCAAGTGGTCTGGCTGGTTCGCAAAAGGGCTTGCACTAAAATGCAAGGCTTTACTCTGGAGGGGGGGGGTGTTGAGTGAGTGTGTGGTCAAAACAGATGAGAATCCACTCTGGCCACAGCTGGATGTGAAGGAACATGGACTGAAAATGTGTCACATCTGCCTTAGAGTTGGCAACCCCAACTGACGGGGCTTGTTTAAATCATAACATAAGCAGAGATTCGGTTACTGGCAACCAATGTGGAGTAATCTACTGGTTGGATCACAATGTTTAATGTAATGCACAGTATTGGGGACAGTCTGTCATGTCTTTTGAAGCTGGAAACTCAAGCCGGTGCTTTTGTCTTTAACTGCAACTGATGTGGGAAAGGGTCTAAGTGTCTTTTACCAAATCTGAGAAATGGCAGGTTTTTAACATTTTACAATGTCTGCATCGCGTATTAATGAGGGAGAAGACCTTACTGCTGTCATACAGTTAGTTGGTTGGTCAGAATTAAAAACAGAAAGTCAAACATAAACTGTTAAAACCTGGCAATCTTGTTAAAAATGGTAAATAATTTAATCTATCAAAACTGAATTTCCTTTCCAACACAATTCCCACATCTGTTTCTCTCACATATTCCAAGTCGGACCATAGTGCGGAAACTGTGTAACTGACAACGTAAATTACCGCGTACAGCTGATGAACTGGGACACTGCCACAAACCGTTGCAGTCTTCAGTTTATATTACCTCATTTCTGGAAGCCATAGATTTACAGGCTACAGAAAGGGAAAATTCTCTGGTTTCACAATAAGAACGATTTCCTCATTTCTGAGATGAGAGCATTTTGGACCATTTAATAGGTCGCAGCTAAGCACCATCTTTTTTCTTCATTTCACTGCAGTTGTAGGCCTGGAATTCTCTCATATTTTTCAACTTAGAAAAATCCAAGGGTTTTCCAAATCTTAGGTTATTTCCTGGATTTGAAGAGTTTGTTTTGTGCTCAATACAATGTTGGATGACTGTTGCTAGGCATTACAACAGCAAACTAGGCCAAATTACAGTATCAAAAGATATTCTTTAAAACAACTAATACACCAACAGATAGAATGAAAGCTGGTCAACACATTAATAAATGTATACTTACAGGAATTACAGGACAAGGAACCCCTTTAGTTTGTAAGCGGGATCCAAGATAGGTGAAGATGCCAACATGATGTTTTTCATCAGTGCATCAACATGCATAAAAAAGTGATGGAAGCAAAACCCCCAGTGACATCCCCAGTGTTGCAGGTTTTTCTGGACAGTTTTATGCTTCCATTCTTCATCTAATGTGGATGGTGAAGTCAGTGTTTGTGTGTGTATAAAACAAAGAAGGAAAGCTTAAATCAGAAGCATACACTATAATATAGCCTAGCACTGACCAAAGGGGGGCAGACCAGACAAAAAAGTAAAATACAGTTGGCAGTAAAAGAGGAACCAGTTTTCCCTTTTATCACACTTTAACTGGTCAGTCAAGTAATAGCTAACACATGGCCCCACTCTACAGGACAGCACCCCAGCAACTGCTGCTTCGCCAGCTGTTACTGTGGACAACGCACACACAGATACACGAACGCAGACATTGCTCGTCTTTGCTAAAATACACTCCCAAGTTTAATAAAGCAAATTCAAAGCTCCTATAGCAAGTTGCATATGGATGTTTCAATACTGGTACCTCTTTAGGTTTCCCCAAAGTCAAAGAACAACTGGGAAGATTAAATTTGATTAAAAAGCAAATACAGGAAAAACAAAGGAGAGGTAGGATAAAAAAGTCAGTAAACCTAAATGAGTCAAAATGAAAGAACAAAGGAAGAAATGATTAAAGAGCGAAAGGAGGAGGGATTCCTTCACTAAAGAAAAACACATGAGGACATACACTGAGTAGAGGAAGCAGCTTTGACAGGGTTTACTTTCCACACAGAGGACAGAGATGGAGTTCAACTTTTCTTTGTCTCAGAAAGTCTGGGGGGAAAAGTCCCACACCAATACAGACACTTACCTTTCAGACAGAACATAGCTCTTCCCTTATTTCCCCATTTATCCACAAGAGACAAACACTGGTTTCTTCCTTCTCACTATTTCCTGATTTTCCTCTTTCTTGTCCTCCTTTCCTCTTCTCCTCTCTCTCTTTCTCTACACCGCTCGGTCAAAGCGTTCACACATGGACAACACACAGATCCTGACATACACTCCTCTCTCCCGTTGCCTCTCTCGCCATCTCCCTCCCTCGTAGTCTCCCCTCGCACACACACACACGCACATACGCGCCCCCACGCACTCACACACACACACACACACACACACACACACACACACACACACACACACAGACACACTCACTCTGAGTGGCAGATAGCCAACTTCTACACTGCAGGAAACTGCTTTGTGACCCCCCCCTAACTCTGCTTCCCCCGTCTCTCTCCCTGCATCTCTGAATACCCCCCCCCCAAAAAAAATCTCTCTGCACTATTAGTGTTAAGAGGTAGAGAGCCAGAAGCTCAGCGTCCAACTAAAACTCTTAAAGCTGCCGTCACCCACAAGGCCCTTGACTGATCTCCTTAATGCGGATACAAAAGTATACGCACGCATATATATTAATGCATATTTTAATTGAATTTTTTTTTTTTTTTTTAAATAAGATCTATGCACTTATTAGGGCAGTCAAAAATAAAAACAAAATCACACAAACACACATAAAAGAGCGTGAGCCTTGTCGAGGATAGTGACTGGTGAGAATCTGGGCAGTCAGCAGTTCAGAGTGAGGCAGGGGGCCCCAGCTTGAGGCCGATCCATTGTGCACTGATCAAATGTAATCGCTTTAATCCCCACAATTCAACTGTTTGTTATCAGAAACAGTTACAAGCTTGGTGCATCCCAAACCCTCCACGTTGGCTGCTCTGCATCACCAGAAGCGTCACACGGATGGGAGACAGAAAAACTGACTCAAGTCAAAATACCATTTTCCTTTTGGCGTTTAGCTGCTGCGTACATCTAGTACAACCTCAGTAAGTACATCAATAGCAGTTCTTGCTGTAGATGACCTAAACTGAGAAAAGACTGCACAGGTATGGGCTTTAGTGCACCTACAATATTACTATAACAAAAAACTGTAATTTATCAGAGAAGCAGAGAACAAAATTACACAAAAGCTAAGAACAGATTTTTAGAGTGAGCAGAAATGTACGTTGTTGTTGCAGTTTGGTTGAAAAAGGAGCCAGCCAAGATTTGTGATATAAGGTTTGCAAGGAAAGGGAAGGAAATAAGTACACTAATCAAAACAATCTCCAACGGCCAATCCATGCACAATAAATTCTCTTTAATGAGAGTAGTGAGGTGCCAAAATCCAAAAACAATGACAATAGGGAGTGAATGTGTCGACATAAAGTTTGGCTTACCTCACACTGGATAGCCGAATACAAAATGTTTGTGAAAAACCTTTGTAAAAGACTACTGTACTAATCAAGAGCGAATTGAGTGTGTTTGTGTGTACGTGCAGTATATGTGTTTATGTAAACACGTCTGTCATGGCCATGTTAATCCCACCCCAATACGGCTTGCAGGCTATGACATGTCTGCCTCGACCAGATGTCACCAATTACGCGCTGATTGGTGTGTGAGTGTGTGTGTGTGTGTGTGTGTGTGTGTGTGTGTGTGTGTGTGTGTCTCTGTAAGTGTGATTGTGTGAGTGATCTGGAGCTCCTCTGCAAGGGTGAGTGGATAAAATAGAATGCCACAAAAACACAACCCTGGAAATAATCAGCAATTAAAAAAAACACACAAAAATCACTGAATAAACCAACCCAACCAGACAATAAAATCAAACTTCATTAAACCTTCACCTTAATTGGCTGCTGCTTTGCCCAAATTGGTTTTAACTTTACCCTTCATCATCAACCCCTTGGCACTGAGGAAACACTTTGAGTTCTGCCTAATCGCTGTTCTCGCAAAGCTGAAGTGGTAAAACGGAGAAGTGGATTTCCTTCCCTGTTGCAAACCAATCATATTAAGACTGCTGGCAGCGTGAATTATGATATATATTATGATGTTATGAGGTCTGTGCAACCTACTGAACTGGTTATCAATATCTTATCTTAGGTTATAGCAAACAGCCAAGTAAGTAAGAAACTTGCTTACTTCCAAATGATGTGTGTCATAATCATTGAGGGAGAAAATATTTTTGGGTCTCTCTTTTTAAAAAAAGTAATTCATTTGTGTCAAATTGGGAAGGATTTCCAATATTTTGGAACTGTGAAGACTCCTAATTCCCTGTTTCCTAACCCGGAGGTCAAGGGCCCTTCCAAGGGGTCAAAACATAAACCAGAGGGGTTGCGAGATGATTCAAGGGATGAGAAAGGAACAAAACATACTTTACAATTTTACTATTTTTTATTCCATCATTTTTCCTTTATTTTTTCGTGGAATAAGGTGGAATAATTTTACATCTCAAATTTATCCAAATTAAAAAGGGAAACAAAAATTGCTCTCTGGTTGAGGTGGTCGCAATAGGTAGACGCACAACCGGTGACGAGGGTTCCAAGTACACACTGCTTTGTTTTAAAGGGGTCACAAGCCAAAAAGGTGGGAAACTAATGCTCTAACAGACAAAACTGGCGAATTCCACCACGTAAATCAACATTTTTCTTTGTGACTTCTCGTTCTATAAGAGCAGAGTGCCTGAAACACATTGAAATCATGCTGCCAAACATCAAATGTAGTCTCTGTAGCATTTTGTGTATTAATTCCTTTAAATTAAGTACTTCCTTATCTTTTAATTATTACTATTTCTATTTATTATATTTTATCATCAATTTGTTTGTCAGTATCTTGTTTATACAGTATCTTGGCTCTGAATATTGTCTATATTTTGAAAATTATTCTGATATCTAATTCCCTTTGTTCAAGCTGTGATGTCTGATGCCACTACAGCCATGTTATACGTGGCAGCACTCTTCTGGTTAAATGGCAGTCTCTCTCCGTAGCTACAGGATATAAAGACTGTATTCAGAGGAATTCCAGCTGACCACTGTTGTTATTCTTCAAAATACAGTCTTTGTCTATATATAAAACACTATCATGAGAGCTGAATCGTGACCAGCGCCACATATTAGACACATAGACAATATCTTATCTTAAATGTCAGTCAGTAACCCAGTATACTGCACATCTTCTATCATATTCAGTGCAGGACAAAAACACAACATGTTGTTACTATATGCGCAGTGAGCTCTGCATCAGTGCACGATAAAACTAAGTAACATTGATAAGAACTAAGCTTGTCGCAATGACAAGGAATCTGGAATGGGAAAAATCTGACTCTACCAGGCCTCTTATTTAAAAACAGATTTATCAGTAATCAGTAGTAAAAAAAAAAATAGAAAATCTCAGAATACGTATGAGAGGAAAAAAAAGGATAAGAGTTTTGCTTAAAGTGACTGAAAAAGATAACTTCCGTTCACATGACATCATCATAGCTCCTGTATACGTGCTGAGGCAAATTTTAAGGTCTCACCTCCACATTACATTGTCGCTTGTGTTGGGACAACATCACTGTATCCTATCAATATAAGCCCCGGACCTCTGTCCGCTTACAATCTGAAATCATGTTCACAAATATAATCACTTGCTTTTCCTCCACCTCCCCCTTTTCATCGTCGAGTCAGCGCATTCGTTGGTTACATCCCATAATACGAAGGTAAAAGGATACATACAATTTGATACAGAGGTGGGTGACGCAAGTCGGAGATTAAGTTTTTAGATAGAAATAAGAGCTAATGCGATTTAATTCAGGCTAAAACTGAACTGCTTTGTGTGGCAGGCTTTGTGGGGATTTTTAGCGTGCAGTAAGTCTGATCTGGGATCATCTAACATCGACATAAAAAGGAGGTTATGTGGGTCAAAAATAAAAGATGTGACTTACCTGAAGATAACAGTACCATTGTCAGCACATAGGAGAGAGAGAGGGAGAGAAAGGTGATTAGAAACAGTTTAAGACGATAAAAGTATCAAATTTAACATATTTTTCTTTTAAGATTAATTATGCACGTGTGTTATCTTTAAGCACATATTTCTATGTACAGTAGGACTGTGTGTACACAACCTGGGCTGTGGGCCACATCACGGGATTTCCACGTCTGTCTTTTAATGAGGCCTTGCTGGTTTACAGATCACATCTTCCCCCTACAGCGAATTATCACCGCTAATCTAGATTAACACATGAACTACACAATAAAGATGAGTGTGTTCTTCTGTGTGTGAGGAATGTGTGCAGAAATTTGTCCAAAAGCCCCCGAAAAACACTGTTACACCAGAGTTCTGTCTCATCAGAATCCTCTCAAATTTCACTAGGCATCTCACACAGACAAATGTGACCTAAAAGACCTTTCCATAAATCTCATTTCATAAACAGCTCATTTACGACACTTTATAATGTGAGACCCAATTCTGGTTCTGGCCACCACAACACTGGTGTGCCAAGGTGTGGTTATTATTTAGGTCAATATGCTGCTGCCCTAAATGCGTAAATGAAAACCATGAAAAAATTAAATCCACTGTAACACACTGTAGATACCAAAAAAACACATCACACACAAAATTGTACCAAATCTATCAATCTCCCAAGTTGCATGTTAACATTCCTGCCAACAACAAAAATCTAAATGAATCAGAATCAGAGTCACTGAGTTCGTTTCACTCAGTGACTTGCTGTGCACAACATATAAACATGCATGTAAGAAGCAATACAGTAATCATGTGAAGCCCAGATTCCAAGATGCCATACAGGCCAGACAGGGATTGAGATTTATTCCCTCTGGTCTCAAAGTAAAGAAAGACCGAAAGGCCCGTAGCAGTCTGGCCCGACGGTTGGATCTTTGTCTTGAGATGGCCTTCCAGAGCAGCCATCATGCCCCCTAACTGATTGATTCAGACACACAGCCACATAGGGGAGATCATTAGGGTTGATTGAGGAGATTGATCAGGTCTTTCTTTGTCTCTGTGTACATGTGCGTCAGAGAAAGGAAAGGAGAGAGGAAAAGAGACAGAGAGAAGGCGCGAGTTCAAATTCTTGATGTAAGAGGCTGAGATAAAATAGCAGAGATAATACAATCACCTCTTTTTCACCATTACTTAACCATCGCCACCTACAGGCTTCTGGCTTTATGATCAGAGCTGTTTCACTCTAGGTTATCAGCAAAGAAATGTGTCCCAATTTCACAATATGTACTAAATCTAAGCAGTTTTTTCAGTATGTAGTAAGTATGCAGTGTTGCCAGTATGCATATTAAATTTACTTGATTTTTGAGTATTTAGTTGATGGGCAGTTTTTTCCCAATAATGCATTACACAGAAGAAATTGGTAGCTGCTCACAGCTGGAACAAGTAAAACAAATTGTGGATGATGGTGGGACGGTTTTTAGGAACATCTCATAAAATTAACAGTAATATTACATCTTTGGAAAATCCGTTTGCTGTCTCCGTGAAGATTAATCAACACCGGCATGCCGAAATCTGTGTCCCTCTTGTGGCACACTATTGTCCAACAACGCAACCCACAGAGGAAATGGAAGAGCTACTCACAGCTGCAAAAAGTAAAAATAAATTCTGAGTGGAGGAGATACAGCTCTGCAAAGATCTTGGAAAGCAAGCAAACAAACAAATAAAAACTAAAAACAATCTTTTATAAAACATTTTGCTTTCTCTTGGCAGTGGCTCTGTAAAGTGGCAATTCATTTCCTGTTAGTATAAAATGGTAAAATATGTTGATTTCACGCATACTAACTGCAGAAACTATGTATACAGTTGCTGTGTAATGTGGAATTGGGAAAGAGCAAAAGTTGGAGTTTAATGGCGTTTGTTGGCACAGGTCTTTTATCATTTCCTCTTAGTGTGAAATGGTTTAATAATTTGATTTCTTGTATACTAACTGCACAACCGTATACTACGAAAATTAGCATACATATGTAGTTCATACTTTACACTGTTGGTTAATAGTATGGAACAGTGACTGGTCACTCTTCGCCTGGAGTGCAGTTCTTAAAACAGAAAGTAAATCCTCAGTTCCAATTCTAGTTCTTGCTTGTGGAAAATGAAATGGAGTCATATTTTTCTTAATTTTTCTATGGTTATATGTGTGTTTTCTCACTCCAGAAACCTGCCTCAATAAAGCTAATAACTACACCACTTATTTGGCTAATTCCACGCAATACTGGCCAAAGCAATGAAAAAAAAAAGCTTTATGTCTATTTATTTATTTATTTTTAAAGGGTCAAACCATCAGCAACTATTAGATTTTGATAATAGGTTCATTGTTTAAGTCATTTTTCAAGCAACAAAGCCAAACATTACCTAGTTCCAGCCTCTTAATTGTGAGTATTTGCTGCTTTTCTTTGTTTTGCGTGACAGTAAAATGAATATCTTTGGGTTTTGGATTGCTGGTCGGACAAAACAAGCAATCTTAAGTTGTTACCTTTGGTCTTTAGGAACATGTAATGTCAAACATTTTATAGGGAAATTTGTTAATCTATAAATCAAGAAAACAATCAGTAAATTTTACTCCCAGTCACAACTGAGTATTGTCAATCAACTTCAAGTCAGTTAAAGTTCACCAAGTCTTAACCAGGAGAGCACATAGCAGCTTGTGTACCAGACGGCTACTGAAGCAATCTCTTACAGGATTGGTTCAGAGTTGTCCCAATAGGAGGGTCAAACTGAACCACACCAGGAAACACTCACTTACACACCCGTTACCTTGGCAACCGGGGCAAACACCCAACCAGTCAAGCTGGAGGCTGCGTCAAAATTGCAGGTTTTGGAGCCACAGGCAGTCATTTTAGGGCTATATTTACACACAGGCACGGTGCGCGGCTGCCCATGTGTCTTATAATGGATCCTAGCAGGCGTGTGGAAGCAAGATCCAGATGTTATAAATACTACAGATTCATCTGGAGAGGTATTGTTATGAGACATTTCCTCTGTGGGGTGTGCATTTGTACAGTGCTGTATGTGTATGCGTTATGTGCGTGTGCAAGTGTGTGCTCTGGATGGAATAGTTTTATATTGACCTGTCTATGACACTGTCTCTGGCCTAGAATTACCTATAAAAAGATATAGACTGTGCCAATGACAGACAGACAGACAGAGAGAGAGAGAGAGAAAAGAAGAGGGTGTTTGAGGCAGCAAGAAGCACAGTAGGACAGAGCATCAGTCTGTGAAAAACAAAAAACAGCTCAGATTAACACAGTCCTTTGTTCTTTTCTTCTGCATGTTGAATTAAATTACTTTCTTCATCCACTATCCTCTATCTCGATCTCCAAGCTGTTGTTGTTAGCTAATATCACCCAATCAATAAACACTCCCCCACTTTATTTCTTGGAGATTTTTACAAGTAAACGATCAATTATCATAAATTGGAATTGACCAATGTGGATCTGATTCCTGACTCTACCTACCAAATAATCAATTGGAGAAAAACAAACCTATCAGACTAATAACTGATCACTAGTGAAGGACTCTAAATGAGATCTGTCAAACAGTCATGTTACATAGAAGAGCTTTCCTGAGTGCAAAGTGAGGGGCAAACATGGACAAGAAAGGCAGATTCAAAATAAGGTAGGATTTTCTTATATAAGCCTGATCAAACAGGAATGACATCGAGTAAACTACATTCAGATACAACGTTTTCTGCACATATAGTCAGGAAATATTCTACAGATGAAAATCTACATTACTGTGTTATAGTAACATCGCTTATTTGAACTGCACAGAGTAATTACATAGGCAAAGGCTTAGTTTACACCATAACAAATGTGTCAAACCTTTGTTGCAATGCTAACAGTAATTTCAACAGTAATTCTTCCACTTAGTTTAATTTATCAATTCTGATTCTTTTAATAAAGCACAAGTGACAATTGTAATGAAAAGACGCTAGCCTACGTAATGAGGTGAACATCTAAAGCCTTGGGTCTAATGTTGATGTTCCAAAATGGAGACCGTTTTATCTTTGGTCGGCTACAACTACTACCCTTTGACTTTGAGAAAAAATGTCAGGACCTCAGACCATTCCAGCCATGTGCAGCCCTGAGCTGTTTTAGGAAGGGGC
Source organism: Xiphias gladius (assembly GCF_016859285.1). NCBI lineage: Eukaryota > Metazoa > Chordata > Actinopteri > Istiophoriformes > Xiphiidae > Xiphias > Xiphias gladius. Next base: position 12,799,385 of record NC_053403.1, on the reverse strand, counting down.
AGGGTCAGAGGTGACAGAGTGACTATTGAGACATGCACTCAACGACAACAACAGCAACAAGCTCCACATTACTCTGAGGAAACAAAATGGCACCTTATGCTTAGGTTACTCGACATGTTTTCAAGGACCACTACACAGTTTGTTAGAAGTAACAACAGATGCATTATAAATATGTATTTATCAAACATGTTTTGCATAAAGCTCATTATAGACTGAGACTGAAGATGTTGCATATGTTGAGACTGAGTTACTTTACTTCATGTAGTGCAGGTCACCGTGTCATGAAGACAAACCTCTAGTAGTTTTGCACTCATTGGGAGGCTACATTAAGCCAAAGAAAGTCTGCATTGTGGGCAGCAAGGTAAGGCTGGCTTACGCTAGAAAAGAAATGGTTCAAACGACGTGTTGTCCAAACGTGGGGGTTTCCAAAGCTATTCGACCATCTGACAAGCAGTTCTGGGGAAGCATACTGGCAACTATGGACCGAGTCAGATCATTGTTACTCTTGCTAATAAACAAAAAAAAGACTCTGACAGAGTTTGGCCTAACAACAAAAAGAAACACTTATAAATGTGTACTGGTTTTCTGTCGGAGAGTTAACTAACCTGACCAATCGTGGCGTTAATAGGTGTCAGCACAGTCCCAAAACAGTGTCATGTTTAGACAGTCACAGACTATAATGCCACATAACTGTGCATACGAACATGGTCACATGTAAACATGCTGGTAAGCATGCATGTGCTACGAGCACAGTGACCAACTACATGACGCTGTATGATGTTATCTGACTCCGGTTGAGAGAAGGTGGCAGTATGGGTGAGAGTTAATGACACAATTTATGAGACTATGGACCAGCATCGGTGTCTTTTTCCATTCTCAGGTAATGGTGAGGCTGCAGTTACAACCATTGTCACCAAAGACTTATTGACAGTGCTGACCGAATACACAAACATGCATGTACACACACACACACACACACACACACACACACACACACACACACACACACACACACACACACACACACACAGACACACAACTGACGAAATGATCAATAAGTAATGAGCCTAATCTAGAAACACAATACCCCTGGGGTGCTAAAGACAAGTATAAATGGCATTCTTACCTAAGTAGCATTGCATCCCAATATAAACTGGAAATGTCTGTGAAGTAATTCATGAAAATTATTATTCTACAGCATTATCACTGGGTCTGAGTGATGAGCTATCCAAGCCTCCACACAGACAAACACACACACACACAAATATGCCTTCTCCCTGGCACCAAACCTTGAGCTCACATCCCCACCAGCCTGTGGCATCACCGCCCCTGTGACATCAACTGCTTCCGGCCTGACGCATCATTGTTCGCCTATCGTGCACACAAAGTGCCCTTTGACCCCCTAACAGTTCCACTGACTGTGCACACTTCCCACCCACTCCCTATGGCAACCAGGAAGTGTCAGGAACATGGAGACGGAGAACAAGGGGCCATAAAAAGACAGTGACCCACTTCTTACTTTGCTTGTGCACGTAAACAAGTCATTCACTGGCTTCCTGGCTGAGAGCGAGAACAAAAATCCATTCAAATGAGCTCAGAGCATTGTGTGAAGTTGCGATGCAGCCAAGTCAAACATACCATGTGGTTTGGTGGGCGTGTATCTACTGAAACATACTGTAACAAACACAATCAATAAGCAGTGACATAGCTTGTATTCACTCATTCCTCTTCTTCCTTCCCTCTTTCCACTCTCACCTATTTTATGTTGAGGCTGGTATACCCAGTTGTCATCATCATCGTCGTCATCCTCGTCTTCGTCTGCAACGTGAAGGTGAGTGAACGAGTGCGAATACGTGTGGTGACTGTGGACAGCATGGAGCTCGTTCTGGCTGTGGAAGATGCGTCGGCTCTGGCGAGACAGGGTGGACACGCTGAGCCAGCTGAGAGCCCGGGACAGGCCCGCTGGCTTCTCCTTTCGAAAGGACACAGACCTCCTGTCCCCTCTCATCCTCACTCAGATGAGAGCAAATACAAGATAAGAGAATGTGGGACCGAAATGTCTTTAAAACCAAGGTTTAATCTGTAAATGTAATCCTCGAATGTAGATCCTTAGATTGGCTGGTAGATATTCACTTTAAATCCAAATCACGAGATTCCAAACACTGACTACAACATCCAGATCTGGACACATGCTAAAATGTTTCAAATTTTGAGCATTTAATTAGTTCCAGGAGGATGATCGGTCATAACACGGTTTTATTTCACTTTGCTTGCACAGTTCCACATCATGACTCTGACCTGGACAGTCTCAACTTCCAACCTCTTTCTCTCTGTCACGAGCCAAAAGCCAGACTAAATCATCTCCTTCCCTTTTCTTCTCTTTCCTTGCGCATAAAGACTCCGGGCACGATTCCCATACCCAAAGGGGTAATTAGACAATCCAGCAATCTGGAAAATCAACGCCCCTCTGCCACACACACACACACTCACATACACACTCTCGTATGTCCATACTAACTGTTGGCTGTAATATTCCTCGGTGGAGCATGACAGGGTGAAAAGGTTTCCAAATTACATTAAGATACTTTTTCATCACAACAAGTCAGCGGTTGTTGTTTACGACCGTGTGTGCCCTTGAGCGTTGTTATCTCCAGTTGTTAGCACACACGACAGCTGACACACACCGTCTCACCGCCAGGACAGACCAGGAGGTGAAGAGGTTTCAGCAATTTCCCTGGGTCTATTCCCAGCTTGATGAAGTTACATGCATGCTCACACACTGGCATAACCACACTCGCATGTGCAATTCTCCCACTACAAGTTCCACATAGAGATCCTCTATTGTGTGTATATAAATGCCCGGTGGCAAAGATGACGCCGCGTCTCAGGGTTTCCAAGGAATGTTACCAACTCTGGTGTTTAATCTTTATAGGTGGTGAGGAACAGGCATGTCAAGTAAGTCATTGTAGTGGGGGAAGAAAAAAAAAAGTCGTCGAGGTGTTGACAGCCGTCTGGATCTGGCTCTCCGATCAGCTGATCAGCACAGGTGATAAAGCAAGAATGAAGAAGAGAAGCCCACACCTGCTGAGCACACATGCAGCATGACGCAAAGAAAGACAGATAATAAAGTACGTGCTGGTGAGGATTCCCCGCTTTCCGCTCTTGGTCCCCAGTCCTCAAGACTGTGACTACAGGAGTTGACTGCGTGTTGAGAGTATAGGGTTAGGATTACACCCAACCATAGTGGCCACGGTGCTGAAATACGAGTCAGCCCATCCCTTCTTCCTTCCCTCTCTCCCTCCCTCTTTCTGTTTTCTGTAATCCATGCTCTCTGCCCCTCCCCTCCATCCGTTTGCCAGGATGGCAACCACTCCTCCCTCCCTCCCTCCTTGGCTCCTTTCTTCCCTCCCTCACACCTTTTGTTCCCACTTGTCCTTCTTTTTACTTTCCTCGTTATCCTCGCCCTCCGCTAGTCAAACAGGTACTTCCTTTTCTTGAGACAGAGTTTTATCTAGTCCTTTTCAATATACTGTTGTAGGTGTAGTTGCTTGGCATCTTTCATATAAAGGACATTTTTAATGCCAGTTTGAATAAAATAATGAATAGCGCAAATGCAGACTATGAGAAAAAATGCTGTAGATCTGCAGGGTCAGACTGATTTCTCTCTGGACAAAGAAACCACTACATTTTATGACTAAAAAAGGCACTAAGCTGTATGTTTAAAAAATATGTTAACACTGTTTGAGGGCAAACTCATAGCATTACTGTAGCTGACATTCTGCCTGAGGCGCTGGAAGCAACCGGTTAAACAACAAATTTAGAGTACTTAAAGATGACGCAGAACATGGAACAACGGGGTGATGAAAACACCCACTCAACAACCCTCATTCAGAATATACACAAGAAACATAGACATATAAGACATTTAAGCGATTGCACTGCAGTGATTTTTAGTTTTCAAAACTTTTGTGAGAAATATGCAATTAGTGTACATTCTTTTCTAAAATATAATACACGACACATACTTAACAGCCCAACATATAGTTAAGGTAGATTTAAATAGAAACAGAAGCCCCTCGGACAAAAACAAAGTCTTTATAGGGCGCTGCAAGTGTGTTACGGAGGTGGAGTTTTCCCACCCAAGTGTAACCACAGAGGGAGTATGTGACCACCAAGGTGCGACAATAAACCAGCGTTGTGTGTGTGTGTGTGTGTGTGTGTGCGCGTGCATTTTGGTATTGTACACACGTGTCACAGCAACTCCATAGCCCCAATCAATTCCTTTCATCTTCTTGTTTCCACTGATACAATTTTGATCAAGCCTGAAGGCAGAAAATTAGAGGAAGTGGGTTGGGTCTAGACACTGATTCGAAGCGACAACACCTTATCGTGGAATCGCCTTTTGTGGATCAATTACACTGCCGTAAGCGGATCCCAGATTTGTGGCCTTGTTGAGTGTAAACTTAGCCTTATACCCCCATCGCTCTGTCAGGTCCCCGGCCTCATTTTCTTTTTCCCTTTAGAGACACAAATCTATCTCAGCACATGGTGTTTACACAAAGGGACAACTGCCAGCTACTGATGTCCCAACTTTACTTTCAAACGTGAGCAAATTAGAAAAAAGCACTCTCACTCACCAACACACTCCAACAGTATATCAGTATATATATTTATTAAGACCTTTGCCCGCACACATTTGGCCACAGTGCTTTAATAATTAACCTGCATTATGCTCTACTGTGAATGGATCAGTTTTTCATAAAGGGACTGAATAAAGCATGAAATGAAAATAAGAAAGGAAGAGGTTAACTGGCTTTGATGGAGGAAAGGATTAACAAACCAACAAGTCAGCATGGACGACCGCATGAAATAAATACAGGACAAAAAGTAGACAGTCAGGGCCAGTTTAATCTTTTGATTTTCTTCCTTTCAGGAAGGAAAAGCTGTTTTAGTACCATAATCCCCCGAAGGGAATTGAAAAGTCAAAGGTCATCATAAAAAGTCAGCATCCTGGTTTAACCCCCACCTCGCTTCCATTTCATAAATCCCCTTGTTTTCATTTCCTTAAAGCTGCACTTAGAGAAGCGACAGCAGTGACAGTCAATATGTTCAATCGGAGATTTGTAATGGTGTAGTGGACATTTAACAGCTTTAGTTTGGCTACTTCTGGTCAGAGGAGAAAATCAACATCAGTCTTAGACAGGTTTCAACTGTTGCCTAATTATGTACAAAGACTCTGATCAAACAATTTGTCAGTGTTTGTCTTTAAAGAGCCAATCAGTAATTTTTTGAGCTTGATTAAGTTTATTCTAGGCTGAGAATATTCACGTACATAAATTAAATTAAATTTTGGGCCTATTTTAATCCAATGTTTATCATCACTAATAATGTAAACACACAGTTTGCAGCAGAAAACATGAAAAAATGTATCTGGTGAATTTGCCCGTACATTAACAGATCCATCAATTTGATATGTTTAGAAATTTTGAATGCATTTCGTTTTACATTTGGGTCACAAAACTTCAATATCAGCTTTACTCTATTTAGAAATAAATTGTACAGTGAGCAATATGAGATAATATTAATAAATTTAGAACTACTGATTTAATAAGGGGGGATTTTAAACATTGTCTTTTTTTGTATCTTTGACTTTAGAAATGAAACACCATTGTAAAATGACCTGAATAAGTGTGTTTTAAGAATGTAAGGTGTATGTAAAATTTTAATATAAATCCATATGGGCACATATACTGTATATCACATATTGTTCATTTTCTTCCCTAGTAATGGTATTATATACAGAGCTCAAATACTGGTGAAGAGAATTTGAGTTTATAGTAAGTTGCACAATAACTTAATCTGCAAAAGCATCATTTCAGCACTGGAAATGGTTCCGGGCAACACATAGAATCAAAGATGCCTGTGCTTTGGGATTAATGGTGTCACACTGTCGGAGAATGCAAGTATGTGATTGTAAGATTACAGGCGTGTGGCAGTGATTAGCAGTGAAATGATTCCTGAAGAAACGGCTGTTTAAACAGGCTGTACAGGTCACAAATGTCAGTTCGGGGTATTTCTCTCACACGTGTTATGAAAGGAGACAGGAGGAAAAGTAAACATAAGACCAGACAATGAAGGACTAAACTTAAACTACTGGGTAATTACAGCTAAATTTGCATGCAATCAAGTAAGATTAAAGGTTATGAGAAGATAAAATAGATTTAACACATTCCTGCATCAACAAGACACACAACACAGAGTTAAATAGCAGACATTTATGACCGCGTTGCATTTCTCAAAAAGCAAGTAAAATGTAAAAACAAACTACAACTAGAAATGACAAGTTGATATGCTCAGTGAGCCAGTCCTTTAAACCTGCTGATTACTGAGATAACAGATCGGACTTGGAAAAAACTAAATCCTGTAATTTTACTCAAAATGAAGGTGAACTTGCTAAACTCACTAAATGATATCTCCTGCAATATAACCATTAATTGTGAAAAGTATACATTTCATCTTGGCGCATACACACACACACACACTCGACCTGCAGTCACCACTTCCGTGACACAGATAGGAGACGGTGACGTGAGAGTGACCTGGTTGCCAGGTAACACAATCAGACATCAGAGGCCGGCAACGCCTGACATCGATACAGTTACCAGACATCAAAAGGTAAATATAGCAGATAAACACGTCCACCTGGATTCAACACAAGAAACGCACATAGCCAACACACACAAGTACACAAAAAAAGTATCATGTAGTGCATCCATGAGTCCACGGTTTTGTTTTGTTTTGTTTTTACCAAAAGCCTCGGCTGTGTGTCTCTACCACATTCCAAATCCCAGTAAGTACAGTTTCACAGTCTGTGTCTCTCAGCGGTAATGCGTTCACAGAGCCAGTTAAACACAGGGGTTCAGCTCCGCCACAGAGGAAGGCTTTTATTGCTACACACCACCCCACATTCACTGAGACAGTTCTATGGGAGTGGGTGTTTGTGTGCGTGTCTGTGTGTTTTCTGTAGCATATGGAGACAAAAACTAGACCAAACATGTTGATCAGGGACAGCTTGTGTTTTTGGGAAAAAACAAAAACTGGTTTCCCCAATTTGGTTTCACTGCAACCACAATCAGACTGATAAAAAATTAATTTTGTTATTAACTGGAGTTACATAACGGCCTGATTTAAGGGTCAGAGTTAGGCATGTGTCAGTTGTGGTTTAAATTAGGATACGCCTCCAGGGAAGTAATGTAAGTCAAGGAAAATATGCTCCACCTCTGTGTTCATGTGATCATGTGTATGTATGTATGTGTGTGTATGTGCGTGTTTACTGTCAGTCCTTTATTAGTTGCCTACGGAAGGTGTTGGAATCTTCAACGAAGGAGGAAAGAGGCTCTCTCCTCCTTACATACACACATGTCGGATACTGGATACACTTTTTCCACATATTTTGCAGAACTGTGCCTTTGCTTTCATAATACACAACATGTCTGTCAGTTGTGTTTTGTTCATGGTTTAGGAACTGTGCACACAGTACTGGTATACCTGACCATATACAATACCTATTTTTTTTTTTTTTTCAGGAGTCTTTTTAATTAAAAGGGGACTTAAAGGATAATTCCGGTTTACTTCAACTTTTATGTATTTCCCATTAATGTGGCTATTGGGGCTCTATGGGTTGTGCAAACTTTGCACTTGCCACCTCCACGAGAAAACCCTTCCCTACAAGGAATGATTTTGAAGCGCTTAGCAACATTGTCCTCGAGACTTTTATTTCACATCCCCAAATTTGACTGAAGACAGAAGTCGACTGGACAAATGCTCATTTCTACATTACAGTAAGACAAAATGATTACAAAGAGCAAAATGCTGTGTGCAGGATTACAATACGTGTCCTGCCCAGCAAACACCAGCATCTGGTCATGTGAGCTGCCAGCCAAGAGTTCTCCGCTAAACTTGGTGAGAGGTTGGGCTACATGCTAGATAAATGTACTGTGGTTGGGGCTCATTTATCACTTATGAATGGGTTTTTAAAAGCCATTCTTCTTGAGAGGTCTGGATATTGACATCGACTTCTCGACAGTCCATATTCAAGTAGTTTCGATTCAATTTAATTAATTTTGACTCTTGATGATTTATCCTGGGAACTTAATTGTTTCTTAATCCACAAGAAAGCATTGGTTGTAGAAAATTGCAAAAACACAAATTAAAGGGTAAACTGTATATGGTTATCAAATTACAGACCAAAATGGGCAACTAAGGAAAATGCAATAGAGCACCACACCACAACATGCAAAATAACACAACAAAATATGTTTACTTATTTTCCATACAAATGTGTTGGTGAACCCTGAGAGTCGGATGTATCTTTATCATACGGTATGTAAATAAAAGACAGTAGATCATACTGTAGATGGAGGCAAGACCTTCTTCAGGAAATGGAGAGAGGATCAAAGACTGAGGGCAGTGACTGTTTTGCCCTGATAAAAAGACTAACAGAGACATTGATCAGATGTAGTATCTCACAATAAAACTGCCTTCCTCAGTGTGTGCACTCCATCCTATTCTTATCCTCACACAATACTAAAGACAGTATTATCTGCTGCTGTCACCTCCTGACTACAGTTTGACCTGTAATGCTCTGAACTCTGAACTCTGTGCTCTTTTGAACCTGAAGGCCTGGCCTTCACCTCCACTGGCAGCATGTCTGTCTCATTAATTTATCTTGGTCTTTATTTCATTCCTCTTTGTTATGTTGCTCCCTAACACAGAAGTATATTAAATGTATTTTTATCTTTACCTGCTCCTCATCTATTTCGTTTCCTTTCGTGTTTTTAAAAGCACGTTTTACATCTTTCCATTCAAAACCGCTTTCAAGTTGGAAATTCCTAAACCTCAAATTTTCTTTAAGTTGTCCTACAGTTGTCCTTTGCTGTCAGTTGTTCAGTGATCATATACATTAATATTATTAATAAAGCGCAGCAGTCCTGAGCCGTGAACAAAGAGCAACATTAAATTGTGTTGTGGTTGCTTGAGCGCATGTGGCAAAAGAGTGAAGGCAACCTTCGCAGATTCCCTTGAGGCACCGCAAAGAGATGATGTGTCATTCACATTGACAGTTACACACACGGTACTTTGCTTTCTCATTTATCTGTGTGTTTGTGTGGTATAGCAAAGAAACCAAAAGATTTGTGCGTGTGGGATTACATGACTGTGGTGTCCTAAATGGGAAAAAATTTACCACAAGTATTTGTGTGCGATGTTGTGTGTGAATACGTGTGTGTGTGTGTGTGTGTGTGTGTGTGTGTGTGTCAGTGTGTGTGTCAAGGACAACTCACTCAATTAGTCATCTGAGTCCAAGTAGGATCCATAGACTAACCTTAGAGGATGGCGCGATGCACTTAAACTGCCACTAAGAATGATGGGAGTTTGGAAGGGTGGGGTGAGGCTGACCTTTAGATCATCATCGTTGATGGGTGTCAGGCTTCTCAGTACAATGACTGGGGCATGAACGGGCCTTCGCTACGAATAAAGAAAGCACTCTTATGCAACTCAACTGTGATCAAACCACGGTCATGGAGGAAGGAAACGACAGACAATAAAAGTGACCAATCCACATGATAATGGATAAGGAGGGCGAGGAAAAAAGCGAGTCACACAGTATAAAATGTCCCTCCATCACTTTAGCTGAGTAGCATCTTCAGACCTCCAGGGGGAGGGGCAGGGGCAGTGCCATGCTGGTGCTCAGCAACAGCCCTCTGGTGGCAGTGGAGAGAGCTACCGAAGGCCCGTCATTCCCTCTGGAGCTTCGAAGTCTGTCGGATCTGAGTTTCTGCAGTTATCGAACACTGGGAAAACAACTGACACTAGAAATGATCTGGTGATGATGTTATTATTTCAAATAACATACCATTTATTATCTGTTGTTATGTAATATGTATTATATGTTGATGAAAAATAAATTGCAATCAATTAATCTTTCCTTTCTTTGTAGCATTTTACAGCAACTTTTTCAAGTTCAAAATTAAGGGCCAGTACTATTAACTGAAAATGTTGATACGTTTTATTAGTTAGGCAGCAGCAGCGCTCCAGTGGTAGAAGCAGCTACAATACAAACTTTGATTAGCTGTGTAGTATGTCTCTACTATATGCATTTGAAAGAGTTTAAGCACATGGAAACATTAGGTCTTGTAGATTGCTTCATTTGTGGTGTGGTACAAAATATGGATGTACTGCATCACGTTTTTAATAAGTTCAATATTGTTTATGCATACTGGTTTTCTCCAACCTTGTTGATGTGCAGTTACTTTTTCCAACCACAAGGGGATGCCATCAGACTGACATTCCTCTGAGGAGGAACAGTCTTGTTGTCTTTTCAGGTCAGTGTAGCCTTGGGTCGTCACTGAAAAATTAAATGGACTGGAAAATGCGTGCCTCCCTGTGTCTGTGTGTTTGTGCGTACAAGCCCAACACTTTACTATCAGACTACAGTCAATAAACAACACTATCTCATGGCCTGAAGGGAATAAAGTATGTTTGTGTGTTTATGGGTGTGTGTTTGTGTGTGTGTGGGTGTGTGTGCGCAAAGATATCAATCTTCAGTGAGGGATAACACTGCTATTTCAAACATCCAAGGCCTAAATTTGGCCTCTGTGGAACTAACCCTTCAATGACACACACACACACACACACAACCAGGGTCTCTTTGAGTTCTTAGACAGCAACTAAGCCAGTCCC